>NW_019384550.1:227289-267825 GCF_000671375.1 Centruroides sculpturatus | reverse complement strand
AGACTTTCTAATTAATGCAATATTAATTTAATAGAAAAATGTCAAATTATTTGCTATTTTATTTTATTTTTTTAAAAAATTTCCCGATCTTTTACGATCAGAAATACAGCAAAATATTAAAAGATTTACAATAAAATACATATATAAAAGTTACTGTTGTGTATCAAAACGTTATTTTATATTATATTCTACAATAAGTTTTTTGGGTATAACAAAAAATTTACTGTACATTATTAAAAAAATGTACTACTTTTTATAATATAAAATCTTTATCGATTTATTATAAAGTATAAAAATAAATTAAAATCTTTTATAACAAGAAAATAATTCAATTTTTATTATTTATATATATAGTTTTTGATGCATTATAACTATTCTTAACACTCCTGTAGTTTAGTGTACCGTTCTTAAATAAGAATTAATAGAAAAATTATTAATATTTGTAGAAAAATATAAAAAAAATTGACGAAAATTTATAATAATTATTAATATTTTATCCATAAAATTGAAAACGTTGTTACAACAAAGCTATCTTGTAAATCTGAATTGTGGATAACTAACTCAGTGATAAGCTATTCAAAAGATATTATTTGAATCATTGAATTATATACAATGTATATGAATGGAAATGGAGATAACAGTTTCAACAGTTTTGTTGAAGTACAATCGAATTAATCGCTCTCGATGAGATTGCTGTTGGAGATTGAAGGCACGGAGGGGGATTTTCTATTGAAAAATTGATCGAAGTTTAAGTTGGCAGTAATAAGATCAAATCGAATGTTTCATTCGTAAGATGCCTCCTCGTCTTGTTAGTAGATGATCGATAATGGAAAGAATTTCTACACATTATTAGACAAAGGTTTTGTTACGGAGAATGATTACTTAAATTTAATTTGCATGTTCACGATATAATACGTTATCCCCCTACTTCCACCCTTTAATTCTAATTAAAATTCGGTTTTAAATGGTAAAATAATAATACTATTATAGAAAAATAATATATATAACATCGTATATCATTTGATTTAATATTTCTCCCTTCTACTTTATTCTGATAAAGTGATTGATGTTGACTCCATCTCCGACTTCAGCTCTTAGATCAACGTTAAATCATATATTTTCTGCCGTGTTATAAATGTTAAACGTTTTAAAAATTGCAATTTCTACATCGAAATTAATATAAAATCAAATTTTAAGAAGGAATTTAATCGATATTTAAGAAAAAACATAAAAAATAAAAAGATTCGAATGGAGTCAAAATAAATGCAAACAGTTACTTTTGCTGGAAGAAATAAAATATACCAAGTTTTGCCTAAGGTAATCCTTTTAGATACGAGAAGTCTCAAAAATCCATTATTCTTCTGCAGTTGACAGCGTACTGTCCGCAACAAATGGGAGATTTAAAATACTGTTTTTCGGTTCTTTGAAGTAACTACCCGAATGTATTGTTACTATATTCAACTGACATTGGTCATTGGTTACCTCATCCATATTGCATTTTGCTACAGACCTTTTCGGATTCCTGTAATTTGCTTATACCACATAAAAAGCAGAATATAGACCTTCTATCCATGTACATAATGCATCTTTTTTACATTCGACATCAACAATATCATTCTAAATCGCTTCTAAACTCTTCCCTCCTGATAATTAACTCTTCTAAGTTTACAAATTTACGATTTTTTGAGTCATTTAAATGAATATTTAACTGAATAAAATAATTTTTGCGAGCTTATAAAATGTTCGAGTTTTTTGTTAATAAATTAATGTGGAAAAATTTTAAAGCGATTTTAATTATTACAGAATAAATAAAAATGATAATTTTAATATAAAAATGTGGGGAAAAATCGTTTTTTTAAAAAACCCCCAGCAAACGAGTTGCGTAACTTTCCCGGCAAATAAAGGTAAAATTGTGTTAAGGGATTTTATTTTTAAAATTTTATATTATTTTTTTATTATAAAATGGCAAAATAATTAATTTTTAAGGTAGAGACAAGTTTTATAAAACAATGTAAATGCATATATACAGTAAAGTCAGTCCCCACTCAATATAAGACACGTGATTCCCCCCTCAATCTCCTCAACCCCTCGATCTTTAACCATTAAAATTTAATAGCATCAACCCCCTAAATATCCAAACCTCCCTGCAAAATTTCGAAAATTTTCGAGAAAAGATATGGGAGTTATTAAGCTTCAAAATATGTAAACAAAATCGTTATTTTATTTGTTGTTTATCCGTTTCGTAGTCATTAAAATAAACTTTAATTTCTGCTATAATTAAAAATGTATATACAATATATTTACAATACATATAGCAAATATTTTTCTTTAC
This sequence comes from Centruroides sculpturatus, assembly GCF_000671375.1. NCBI lineage: Eukaryota > Metazoa > Arthropoda > Arachnida > Scorpiones > Buthidae > Centruroides > Centruroides sculpturatus. Next base: position 265,493 of record NW_019384550.1, on the reverse strand, counting down.
TAAACTATCTTCAAAACATTAACTTTGCTTATGGCATTTTAATAAAACTAAGAAAATTGAATAAAAGTATTCAAACATTATCCAATGTAAATGCTTATAAGAAGGTTGTATCACTTAATTGGAGAGTAATCGGATCTGGAGTAATACGTTTACTTACATCTTAATCTTCTGCATATTTGTTCATCTAGACAAAATGCCCCGTCTTATATCAGACTTTATATTGTAATTAAGAAAATATGAGATTGTAAGTTATAATTTTATTTCGTTAGTAATCCTTATTTTCTCGTTTTGGGAAAATTATGAACATTCAACTGGCTGCCTTCTAGTTTCAATCTGATGTAATTTCGTCTGATATTCGGAGACTTGAAGCAATTACTGTGACGTTGTTGTCTTTATGAAACACTGTATATCACCTATTATGTTTATCCTTGTACTTCAATCATGGTATTACGATTTACGTTGATCATTTCGCACCTTGTAGCTAACATTCCACCGTAAATCCCCAACAACTCTGCAAAATTAGCTTCAAAATCTGATTAAATTTAACACAGAAATCTTTCGTTTCTCTTTATTTTTTAAAAAAAATTATTGAGTTGTTTTATTAATAAATTAATAAATTATCAACAATAATTATTTTGATATCGTCATAATATCGAGCTGCAAATTTTAAAATATATGCTCTCTATTTTAAATTAATACCTTGCCCCTGTACATCATACTTTTCCTCAAGACAGTAGAGTCGTGCCGGTCATCTATATAACTCCATTCTAGAGAAAATTTTTGAATTAAAATAGTTAATCAATGCGTTGAATTTCATCTATCTAATACTGTTCTCGAGATTAAGGAAGGACAGACAAGCGGACGACAGTGGGAATTTATCTACAATTTATTTATTTTTTCAAATTGCAGCCCAATAATTATTTTTCTTGGTATAAATTAAACAGTTTCCAAAGTTTTGAAATGGAAGTATGGGATTTTTTCGAAGATTAGAAGTGTTTTAATTAAATTTTACACTAATTAAACATTCTTACATGCATGTTTTTTAAACTTTTTAAGGTTATTTTTTCGTATAATTTAATATATTTCCATTAATACGAATTTATTTAACTGATGCGGGACTTAATGCCATAACCCAATTAAAGTTACATTTTTTTTAATGCGGAATAAATGGAGTGACAAAGTTTTATATATATATATTTTTTTATATTTTCTGACAATTTTTATCTTCCATTATCGTTCATCTAGAAAGAAACATCAATACCATACAACAAAATAATCTGGAGCAAAAGAAACTAAAAACCTTCAGTTGAGAATTGTTCTGAGATGCATCTGTTGACATTACTGACAATTTCAGATTTTTCTAGAGTGCAAATATTTGACATTTTCTTATAGATTTCTGGAAGAAAAAAACATATATATATATATTTATAAATAAAAATTATTCCAGCAACTAAATATAATTGCAACACTTCAAAATTTTTGAAAGTTTAACAATTGCAATCAATGAAAACTTAATTAAGTTTCATTAAATGAAACGAAATTAACTCACTTGTATCTTGAATAAATATTAATTTTCACAAGCAAAATTTTCTTGATATTTCCAACTTGTATGTGTGTGTTTGTTACATGATAATGGATTCGTAGATTTTTATGTAATTGCCTTTGTTAGACTCGACCTTTCAGTGGCACGTTATGGTATCGTGAGGTCCAGACGAATTTGAATTAGAAGGCCTCATCTATAGTGTTGACTTCTAACATTTTTCTTATAAAAGATTGGTTTGGGCCCTCTGTTAGTGGGAACTTCAAGCAATTACCTTTTCCCTAATAGGATAAGGCGCCCGCCACTGCGACTTTCCTACCTACATATGTTTTCTGAGTTGCCCCATGCAATTACATTTTATTACTTAGAATTTAAATAATGTTATACTGATATTTCTATAGTAAGGATAATAATGTAATTAATATTAATTACGTTATATATTAATGAGCAGTCCTATTTCATGCTCATGAATATGATTTAAATATGATCCCTCCTTGATTTGTAACAGGTCTATGAACAAGTGTAAATTAATTATTATCTAAATTTAAAAAAAATTTACTTGATTATTGATGAAATTATATAAAATTAACAGTATAAAAGACAAATTCTTTATAATTAAATATTAATATTACTTTTCTTATTGCTAGTGCTGTCATTTATCTTAAAGTGCAGCTTAATCTCTTAGTTTGACTTTTAAATTCTAATTAAATTGAATAGTAAACAATTTTTTTCTCTTTGATTTTTTGATTGTTTAATTAGCTAAATGTTTAATTATTTAATAAATATTAAATTTTTGGAAAATTTCATGTTTGGTTTAAGATAATACAATTTTGAATTTTTTTACATATTTTAATTAAATAAATTTTTACATTAATTAAATCCTGTAATGAAATTTGTTTTACAGATTATAAATGTGAAAATTATTGTATTTTTAATTTTTAATGTTTAATTTATTCATTTAATTTCTATAAAATGAATATTTTTTTGTCTATGAACTTCCTATTGAAAGCATTAAAAATGTTCTTTTTGAAAGGATGATTCTTCACAAATTTAACGAAAAAAATCGATTTAAATCCTCTAAAAATCTATCTAAATTATTTCAAAGAGCGTTTTATCTCTCGTTTATATATATAAATAGTAGAAGATTCAATTATATGGAGTCGTGATTGTGAAATGATCCAGATAATCGAAAGGCACGTATAATCGAAAAAAACTTTTTATCTTAAAAAAAATAACTTTTTCCTCATTTAATTGAATCTCTGTTATCTCTTAATACGTATATACTAAAGTAACAGATCCAAAACATAAAAAAAACTGCTATAAAACCAATGTCTAACGTCTGAACAATTATAATATATGGGAGTATAATAAACAAAATAAAGAAAATAGTTAAGAATAAAGTTTAAAATTTATTATTTTTATATTTAAAATGCCGGGCTACAATTTAATCATATTTTAAAATTATTTAATTTAAAATATATGCTCTCTATTTTAAATTAATACCTTGCCCCTGTACATCATACTTTTCCTCAAGACAGTAGAGTCGTGCCGGTCATCTATATAACTCCATTCTAGAGAAAATTTTTGAATTAAAATAGTTAATCAATGCGTTGAATTTCATCTATCTAATACTGTTCTCGAGATTAAGGAAGGACAAACAAACGGACGACAGTGGGAATTTGTCTACAATTTATTTATTTTTTCAAATTGCAGCCCAATAATTATTTTTCTTGGTATAAATTAAACAGTTTCCAAAGTTTTGAAATGGAAGTATGGGATTTTTTCGAAGATTAGAAGTGTTTTAATTAAATTTTACACTAATTAAACATTCTTACATGCATGTTTTTTAAACTTTTTAAGGTTATTTTTTCGTATAATTTAATATATTTCCATTAATACGAATTTATTTAACTGATGCGGGACTTAATGCCATAACCCAATTAAAGTTACATTTTTTTTAATGCGGAATAAATGGAGTGACAAAGTTTTATATATATATATTTTTTTATCTTCTGACAATTTTTATCTTCCATTATCGTTCATCTAGAAAGAAACATCAATACCATACAACAAAATAATCTGGAGCAAAAGAAACTAAAAACCTTCAGTTGAGAATTGTTCTGAGATGCATCTGTTGACATTACTGACAATTTCAGATTTTTCTAGAGTGCAAATATTTGACATTTTCTTATAGATTTCTGGAAGAAAAAAACATATATATATATATTTATAAATAAAAATTATTCCAGCAACTAAATATAATTGCAACACTTCAAAATTTTTGAAAGTTTAACAATTGCAATCAATGAAAACTTAATTAAGTTTCANAATTAAATTATAAATAAAAATTAAATAATATATAATAAATTTGAATAAATTTAATCTTTATAATTTATTATTTTGAGAAATTCTTTATTATTTATTCAAAATTTTTGAATAAATAATACTTACTTACAAATACTTCTTACCAGAAGAATTTTCTTGATGTATTATTATATAAATTTTGACAGAACCTATTAAATGTAATATATTTTTAAAAAAAGACTTGACGAAAGATAATTTTAGCCATTTTTTTGGAGAAGTAGGAAAAAAAATTGTTAGATAGAAAGAGTTTACATCTTAGCAGAAAGCATTTCAATCGATTTTTATTTATTTTTTTTCCGGATTTTTTTTTTCATCATGCCAACACTTCGTGCATCAAATTTTAAGCAAAGTGCATGCAGCACTCGATTTTAAAAGCATTTCACTTTTGAAAATTAAAATAAAAACCCGGCATTCTACTTAACTTCTCGCATTATAAATTCTAACCCCATTCTTATTTCTTATAATAGATCTCTTTAAAGATTTCTATACCTTAAGAAAAATAAATAAACTCAAATTATCTAAAAGCCGAGTTCAGGAAATCCTAAACTAAGTCTTTATTTGAGCTCGAAAGCACGAACATATTTCAAAATTTATTATAATCGTCACGTATCTGAAAGTTGATTTTATTTTCATAATTCTAAACTCTCTTGTCTATCGAACGTTGGTGGTTAGATGACAAGATTGAAAAGTAGCTTAAGTTATTCTACGTACATACCTCGATATTTAAATCGATTGTTTTTAGAAAAATTTAACCTACGATCTCATGTATTATTCGTCGATAAATATATGTATATATATATATACAAGCGAACATTGAGTTATTTATGTTAATTATTACAAAACTATCACATATCTGAATACTTAATACTCCCACATCAATTATTCTATATCTAAAGGCTACTGTTAATGTATCTGCTAAATGTCAGATTACTAAATTCCAACTAAATTGGTTTCGGTAGATAAGTTGTTGGACCGCTTCTAGTCAATATATATTGAAATCGTATTAAATTTCATCGCTAGGAACGTCTTCACATGTTATACAAGTGAATAAATATTTAACAGTTTATACCTTTCGTTGTAACTTAAATGTATTTTTATCTTTAATTATGTATAGTTTAGTATTTTTTTAAAAATGTCTCAAATTTTATGTTTAATGTTAAAATTACTATATAGGGTGGCCCAAAAGTCAATGAAAAGTGCTCAAATAAGCTATTAAAGGAAGGTCATAATTTAATTTTTTTTTTTAACTTCGCAACTTGCTCATTATTCAAGAAAAATCATATTTATGTCAAGTTTGTTAGTAATAAAGTGTTTGCTAAGGCAGAAATCTAGGTTTTAATGTGGTTAACTGAATTTTGGGCCACCCTGTGTTTTTATTTTAAGTATATAGTACATATGGGATGTGTATAACCTTTTATTCTATGAAATGTGAATGCACTAGATTGAAAAGTACGTTATGCTGTTATTCGTTTTACCCTCTCAATGTAAAAATACGTAAATTGAGCTGGGGTTATTTAGGTATTAAGTGGAGCAATTTGGATAAATGTAATAAAACATAGGTATGTAAATGAAGTTCACGAAATATGATGAAAAACAATATAAATTTGTTTTTAATGTAGGATGAAAATATAACTTATATTATAGAATAGTAAAAAAATAAATCGACGGAACTTATAGTGGCAACCAACCGTTCTGAATGACCCGGAATCGAATTTGGACAGGTTGAAAAATTCTAGGAGTTTTTCGGGGTATATTGGGTCCGCCTGTCTCATTGTGGGACCGACCGAATCCGTGATGACCTTGCTAAAAAGATGCTAAAAGGTTTATACTCAAAGTCTCACGAGTTGCTTGAGGTATTCATGGTATCAGTATTACACTTTTGGCATCAGATCCAGTTTTGTTTTTCATCTTGGGACCAGTGCCGTCTTAACGGTCACGCTGGGCAGTCGCCCGGGTGCCACCTAATTTATGCACAGATTAGAATTTAACAGTAATTCCTCTTGTGTACACAGGACCCTGCTTTGTCTAGGGCCTATTACGCTGTTGTGACTATCTTATTTATGACTCAACACTAGTCCATTTTCCCCGAGAGAACCGGCTTTCTGTGTTAGTCAAAATCTTCTTTTGCCTAAATATTTTATTTTACTAATATAGTAATTTTTAGTAGTTTGCTGAACATTGCAGGATTGTCAACAGTTAACGCACAAATCACTAGTTCCATATTATCTCCGGTACAGACATGTGAATGACACTGCAAACATTTTATGGATCCCGGTATCGATATCCCTTTAACTATTGCTTCTGCTACCTTCTTCATGGAGTACTCTTCCCATTCGAGCCAGCCATCTTTCCTTTTATAGCGCCTTACTATCTGAAATAGATCAAAGAATGATAGACTCTCATTACTGCTCCTCAATAAGAAACAACTCAAATCCACACAGCCTTTATTTTAGTTATTCAAATAGTCCCGCATAGCATTCAAACGTGATAGTGCCATAATTTTCCATAATACTGTTAGATGTTAATACCAGTTACGAATGAAAATATATGAAGATCACATTGTTACGTATAAATACAATTCAATTCTCTTGTATCTTACATTGTTTTACAGGTAAACTTTAACGACACGTAAACTGTATACGCTGTACAATCATTACAGATGAACCTACTTAGAACACAAACCCACAAGAAATTCAATAAAATTCTTTGATAAACAGATTAAATTTATATCAAAGGCACTTACAAAATGGTTTTACATCGGTATTTACGTAACACAGCACGCACAACGCTTAGAATTAGCCCCACTCTATTCGTTCAATACCTCTGTACCCTATAATAACGTAAATATATTTTATTCAATAAAATTTTAAAGGTTATTTCGAGTATTTTAAAATTCAAATATTAATTTTAAGTACATTGTATTATATTCTATAATTACTATTCTCTCTCTTTAAACTAAATAAATAAATTTTATTAAAATATTCAGCTGATGACTTTAATTTCTTTTCTGATTTTATAACTATAATTACTTAATATTCATTTATTCAAAATGCATTTATATAACATTTTCATAAGAGAATAAATCAGACATATTTATACATTTAGCAGCTTAATTTTATATTTTTAGCCCATTAAAACTATTATTTTTTAAAGTAGAATTTATTAATTTAAAACGTTTTAAGATATTTTTCTTCGCAGTTTTTTTATTTAATTAATTAGTTAATTAATTATTTATTTTATTTTTAATTGAATTTCTTTAGAAAATAAAAGTAAAAATATTTTTAAAGGATATAAAATTTATTATTGAAATTCTATTTTATTTTGGAATTAAGAACAATTTGCTTTAATTAAATCACAATTGAAGATAATATTAATGAATAATATATATAAAAAATTAATTATAAATTATATAAATTTTAATTTATTTAAAATATATGCTCTAGATTTTAATAGTGTTTGCCCCTGTACATCATACTTTTCCTGATAACAACTGAGCCAGTCATATACCTAACTCTGTTTGAGAGATTAAGGAAGGACAAACAGACAGACAAACATACGAACTGATATCGATAGGCAATTTATCCTAAATTTATCATTGAATTAACCTGTTTAAAACGGAAACCTGCCAAACCGGAAGAAAATTTGGTACCGAGCAATTCCGTTTTACACAGGTTTTATTGTATTCATATTTTTCCTTTTTTATTTCAAAATTTTTATTTTATTTTCTCTGTGAAAAGGATTAAATTACTAATTACAATAAATTCTATGGAAAGAATTTTATATAAAACTTTATTTATGTATTTAATCGTTAAATTGTTTATATAAAATTTGGAAAAATTTATTATTATAAAGTAAAATGTTAATATTATTAAATCCCTTTTAATTGTTATTATAAAATGTTTATTTTAAATTTAATTCCATTTATTTTTCCTGTAAAATTAGTCGAAGAACATACAAAATAACAAGACTTAATTTAGTTTTATAGAGAAGATTTATTAAATTTAAAAGATTTATTATTTTATATTAAACTTCATTAAAATTTATTATTGAAAATTATAATTCTTCTTTTAATAAAGAGAATTTTTTAAAAAAGTGAACCATAATTGAAAATGATGCATACAATTTTAACTCTTTAAATTATATTAATTATAATTTATTATAATGCTAATTTTATTAGAATTATTTTCTTTTTATTTTGCAATGTTTATTTTTAATTTAATTTTGTTTATTTTGCCTGTAAAATTCAGTTTGTGGAAGAAAGTATTATAAAATTAACTAGCCACAACTAATCCTATACAGACAATAGACAATAAGGGGAGGAGGTAAAAAACTTTACAATCGATACTGTAAAGGATTTTATATATTTTTACTTATTTCTTATTTTATTTTTCTAATAAAAAGAAAATAAAATATAACTAAAATCCCAGCTTTAAGCTAAGTACATTGCTATTCTCTCTCTCTCCTTAAACATATAAAATAAAGAAAAACACTGCCATAAATGCCAGGCTGCAATTTTTGGTCATATTTTTAATTTATTCAACTTAAAATATATGCTCTCCATCTCAAGTTAGTAGTGTTTTGCCCCTGTAAATCATTCTTTCCCTGATAACAACCGAGTCGTGCTGGTCATCTATCTAACTCGGTTCTCGAAATTGAGGCAGACATGTGAATGACACTGCAAACATTTTATGGATCCCGGTATCGATATCCCTTTAACTATTGCTTCGACTACCTTCTTCATGGAGTACTCTTCCCATTCGAGCCAGCCATCTTTCCTTTTATAGCGCCTCACTATCTGAAATAGATCAAAGAATGATAGACTCTCNGCCAGGCTGCAATTTTTGGTCATATTTTTAATTTATTCAACTTAAAATATATGCTCTCCATCTCAAGTTAGTAGTGTTTTGCCCCTGTAAATCATTCTTTCCCTGATAACAACCGAGTCGTGCTGGTCATCTATCTAACTCGGTTCTCGAAATTGAGGAGGACAGACAACAGTGGGAATTAATATGCCTTAAATTTAAAAATTGCAGCCCAGAATAATATTTTAAAATCTAAAAATAAATAGTCTAAAGAATTAATTTATCGGTTTTTATTTCGTATATTCTGCACTTTGTTAAAGTAAAGCCCCTATTAATTTATTTCACTCTACACTTTAATTCGTTAATGGAAAAAAAATTCGAATTACTGAAACCAAGAACTTTATTTTTTTTGTGTTTTGTTTTAGTTTTAAGTTTATTTTTTATTGCCGCATACATTTTAACTTCGTAGTAATCTTTTTGCAACCAATGTCGACAAGTTAGCTTGGAGGTGTATCGAATTCTTAACATATAAAAATTGTAGATCGTTCCACAAACTATACGATTTTTATGGAAGAATGGTAGAAGAAGATAACACATTCACTGCTGCTGATGAAATGTAAGATAATGGTTTCTTCTTAAATCTTTTCCTATAATTTCTATAATCAGAAAAGCGAGTTATAGATATGAATGTATGAAATGTGTTACTCTGCAAGAAAGAATTTTCTTTCTTTTATTTTATTTTATTTTCTTGGATATTTTATGAGTTACTTTTTAAATTTTAAAACTTTTAAGCGATTTAAATATTGCTTTTTTTTCAAAATTAAATTTATTTATCTTTTAAGCTTTTTTCTCGAATATAAATCGTTTGTTATTGTTATCTCTGTCAGTCTGTGTTTTTATCGTAATATTACAGAAATATAAAAAAAAAATTATGCAAATTAACAGTAAAAAGTTTCTTAATTTATGTTTTACGTGTTTCATATTTTTTGAAAAATGTCTTAATTTTTCATTTTCGAGAGTGAAAGTGATACAGAATCGTATTTCGTACGTATAATTTGAACATTTTCGTAATGAAATTCATGAATTTTTTGAATAAGTTTGTAGGAAATTTATGTAAAGTGTATTTAGCATAGATTTTATACATTAAAATTTAATGTTATGTGTAGGATATTTATGTTTTATTAAGTAATACAATTAAATAAAAATGTCCTGTATCACTTTTCCGGTTGTTATATAACAGAGAGAAATCAAGGCAATCGTTCAAAAGATGACCCTTAATATTTTTGGTATTGGGGACATTGAAACGTAGAGAAATGCAAAAAAATAAGGGTTTTTCTCGTATGTATGGGTGTAATTGTGTGTATATGGGGGAGGAGACACGATTTTGTTTACCTAATTTGAAGCATAATAACTCCTGTGTTTTTTGCCGAAAATTTCTGAAATTCTGCAGGAAGATTTGTGTATTAGAAAGAAATTTTTCTATAAATTTTCAGGAAAATCGGACTATCGATTCGGGAGATATGGCCCCACCTTCTTAATATTTCCTCGAACCAATCTAAAGACTTTAAAGGTAATAGTGGCAATTATTAACGATGAAAACAAAACTTTGTACTGTACGTTTGTAAATTTTTATAATAAAAAGAATTATTTTTAAAAATATTTCTCGCTGGTATATATTTTAAAAAATCGAATTTAGAATAAATCTAGGTTACACTCAGTTGATCAAATTATTTATCACACACCATTAACTTCTTCATTTTACAGCAGTGAAACATCATCACAAATCGCTTAAATTTCTACAGATTTGAATAAATTGGAAGAAAAATCTTCTTAAATATATACTTTCACGTACATAAAACTTTATTATAGAATTAAATCGTGTTACTAAGTTCTAGAAATAAATATAAACTGATAATTAAATTCTAGATATAGTCATAAACTAATATACATAAAAATATAATTTATAATTTGTTTTAAAATATTACTTTAAAATAATTATTAAATATATTTGGACAAGCTTTTATTGATTTTTGTTCTTTCGTGTAAAACAAAATAATAAACAAAAATAAGTTTCGACGTTTGATCAGATGTTGTTTGGTCGGACATTTTATTAAAGGAGTCTCCTCTAATAAAGACTGACCACAAATCTCTTATTATTACGTTCCTTTGAAACAAAAATAAAAAGAAAAGTAAGGAAAAAAAGGTGTTACAACAGGATCTTGAAGTGGGAATGAATGTTCATGCCTCTACATTTAATTACAAGTCCTGTTCTTTGATGTTTAATTGTTAGAGTTCTGCAATTCTGACAAAAAAAAATTATTTATTTTTATTACTTTTTAATTCCTTTTTAAAAGAAGCATTTTTTTCCCTTAGAATTCATTCTTCAATTATTTTAAAGTTCACTTTATCACTTCCACTGTTGTCACACAACAATGAATACTCATATTTATTATATTTTAAACGTGTTTATTTTTATCATCCTTTCGAGTAATTTCTTTTACTTCAATTTACATTTTCGTTATTATAAAATAATATAAATTTTGAATTTAAAATATATGCTTTCCATTTCAAATTAGTAGTGTCTTACCCCTGTACATCATACTTTTCCTGATAACAACAGAGTCGTGCGAGTCATCTATGTAATTCCATTCAGGGAAAAAGTTTGAATTGAAATCATCTGACTTCATATTATTGGGTTGCAATTTCAAAAAATTGTTGACCCATAAATTGCTACTATATTTTAACTTAAATCAAGAATGTGATTAAAAATTACAGTCCGGCATGTGACGATATCATAGTAATTACTTGAACTTCAGTTCAAATTTTGCTATTAATTAATATAAATTTTTAAAAATTTTTATTCGTATCCATTTTAAATACTTTTTTTTACAACAAAATATAATTTTATTATTCGTTTTTTTTCTCTGTTTTTCTTTATTTTTTATGCTTTAAATCACTTTCAATCTGTCACACGCACCGTTATATCTAACAATGGATAAGCGCATTTATTATATTTTAAACGTGCTTATTTTTATCATCCTTTCGAGTAATTTCTTCTACTTCAATTCAAATTTTTTTATTACAAATTAAACATTATATTTTTTTAATATTAAACAGTATTTTTAAATAAAAATCCAATTTTTTCAATGAATATACATCAAGTATCTTTACAGCTTGATTTAATGAGAATTTTTATAACATTAGTAGGAAAAAAACCACTGTTACGTTCTTTAAATTAGTGAAATTATTATTATTATTATTATTATTTTTTCTCTGGTCGATTTAATTGAGCAATATTTTAAAAGTTATTGTTTATTATTTTTTAGATAAAAGCGTAAATATTCTTAGAACGGTTTGGCATTTAAGTGAATGTCTTAAGTGTTACAGCTGTTACACCATGTTCTTTTGTTACCATTTTGGCCATTATTTTTGTGTAACTTTAATTACCCGTTCGTTTATTGACGGTTATAATCTATAAAGCAACTATTGTCTAGACTGACAAGCATTATTTTCATAGCTTCTTTATCATCCAGAAGGAAACTACACGTTATTAATATGATCTTTATCATGTTTCTATGTATTTAAAATATTCTTTTATATATTTATATAAATAACCTAGCTATTAAATTTTAAATTTAATTTTCTAATTTAAACTTTATATTATTTCCTTAAATAGTATAAAAACTTTTATGTAATTTAATCATCTACTTAATATATTTTTCGAGTAGTAAAATGACAGCAAATGGAAATTTCCTTTGTTATATTCGTAAATTAAACAATTTTATAACAGTTTTATTATGAAATTTAACGAATTTAACAAATTTTAAGTCGAAATTTAACCAAAATAATTCGATTTTTATCGAGAATACTTCTTCCTTTTTACATTAATAAACAACGAAAACATCATTTTTAATATAAAAATTTATTATTTTATTAAATATTAATGAACGGTTTTAGATTATTACTCGTTAAGAAGTCCACTAAAAATTAATTAAATTCTATATTTAATAAGGTATGTTTTTTCCCCTATGTTCAGATTTAAACATTAAAAATTAAAAACGAAAGAAAAAAAAATACTTCAGATAATTACTAGGCATTATATGATTAAGAATATTATATGAAGATAGAGGGGGAGGAAAAAAATTTCCCTTTTTTCCCTATCTTCTATCGGTAACTAACAGAATATCGGAATGTAATTTGAACTAGGAGAAGAAAGAAGGATGCGAACAATGCTTTTGATGGCTGCCTTTCCAATCGGAGTCTATCAGCTCTTATAAGAAATGAGGTAGAAGCTAACATAATTAACATTCTTTAGTTTTGGGAATTTGTGGTGCCCGACTTTCATTTTCAATATTTATGATTCAATATAAAAATCCTCCCTCTTGAAGATTGACGAAATTTTCATTTCTAATTTCTCTTTCCTCAATAAAAGTAGGTATATCTTATTTACGTTTTTACCATTCAGCAATCTTCTTCCTCCCCCTTATAAATATATAAATATATCAAAATTTAAGATATTCTACTTACATTTTTTCAAAAAAATAGGATTAGTTAAGATGAGCCTAATGGAGTTTTCTTGTTGGAGAAAGTAGAAGACGATGGGGGTGTGATTTTTAAATGGCGAGGTGGTAGAAATTAGAAGGAAAGAAACGTTTTAAATTCGACTTATGCCAATCATTATCCGTATAAAAAAATATGATTGGTAGTTGAAAAAAAATAAAAAAACTAAGGGAAAAGTGTCAAGCAAATGGACGTAGTTGCAGTGTGACGACAGGAACCCATCAGACAAACACGAAACGATCGTTGCAACAAAGTATTGGTATTCTGGGAATAAGATTCTTACCCATCACCACTGTCCAGTTCATCATCAGTTCTTATCTGGTGTCTAATCCTAGTCGTCCAATTTCTTCTGTAGTCCCGGCGATTGCTCCGTTGCGTTCAATGTGTCAACTGAAACTGCTCGTAATAACATGTCCTCGTAGTTTACGGTTGTAACGTGAATCCCCTTCTTCTGAGTGTGGCTCTAATGTCCCAGATGGATGACTATTTCCATCTCACGAGAATCTAGAAAAGAACATAAAGGGATGTTGAAAAATCTGTATGAGACTTTATAAAATTTCCAACAACTTCTTTTTCTTTATCTGCAATTAAATTTTCTTGTAAAATTCTTCTTCTTCTTCTTTTATTTTCTAATGTATTTTAAGTCAATTAAATGAAGTTCATTTATTTTTACAAATTGAAATAAAAGATGTACTCATTCTTCTTCATTAATTAAATCAATTTTAATGTAAGTAATTTTACTTTTTTTTTTTTACTTGAAAAAAAAGACTTTTTCTCACTTTCATCTAATTGAATTGGACCACAAGCGTGAGATAAGTTTTATCCGCGTGAAAAGGAATAAATAATCTTAACATCAAAGTCAGAAGTTATTAAGTTGAACGTGAGGAATTTGCAATAAGTTTGACTACTTGGAATTTTTCTTTTCCTTTTTCTTAATTACAATAACAATATACAGGGTGGCCCGAAAATTAGTCAACCCTCAGTTAACTAAGTTTTTGGCCACCCTGAGCATAAATATGTGTATTTTTTTTCAAGTTTCTAAGTTTATTCGGTATTTTTAGATGTTAAAAAATGCAAAAAAGTTTACATTCTCGTGAGAACAGTAACCATTTTACGAATACAAACGGAGAAAAAAGGCAATTCTTCATCGTCAGTATTGAATAGAATTTGTCTTTTGTTGACATCAAAATGTCCTGAACAATTTTAAATTCTTTTTTTTTTTCTCTTGAAATTTCTCGCTTTTAAAGAATTAAAAAAATATATATAAATCGATATTCTTTTCGTTAAATATTTTAAAAAGTACAAAGATAACGTTAGACCTATTCATCAATATAAATTCTGAATAATAGAATAATATATTTAAGTTTAAAGAAATTGCGGTTAGAAGAGCTAAAAAAAAAAAACTAGAGAAATATAGGAATTGAGTTGAATGAAACTGGCTAATCTTTAATCGCATGTTGCAACAATTCTCTAGTGCCAATGCCTGTCTGTCTGTCTGACTCTCAGATNCGGATTATTTTTTAAAAAATGTATATAAATATAGACTTTATACAACGATGTTGCATTATGTATTTCTAATATGATTTTTCTGGTAATATAAAATTTCGTGCTCGGAATCTCTTTCTATATAAAATCAATTGCGCTCACATTCGAAGAATCTTTACACACACACACACACACACAAAACTAAATAAATCTAGAATAAAAAAAACGTATGGAATTACAGTCTAGAAAGAAATTCTTTAATATTTCAAGAGAATCTTTATCTATTTTGTAATGCAAATTGATATAGAAGAAGTTATCAAACAAGAATATTCATCAACGTTGATTTCAAGGAAAGGGAAAGTAATTTTATTTGAAAATGGTAATTTAATATAATATAAATCTGTAATTTTTATGTAACTAAAGTTTAGATCGATGTACTTTCCTTTCCAGTTTTGAATTATATATATATATATATAGATCTATGTTTATATTACAGTTTAGCCATACAATCTTTTCTGTAAGATTAACTTGTCGAATCAATTTTTAATACAGTAAAAAAAGTAAAATATACGTAAGATTATCTTCATATCTAAATTTATAAATGTCAAAAGGTCACCCCACTCAAGTAGAGGAATAACTAAGAATTACATTAATTATTTTCGAAGTTAAATTGCATTTTAATATTAAATGATTTGATTACTTTACGGATAAAAATGGTTCTTAACCTGATTTTTTTCTATAGAATTTTATTGGATAACTTTTTTTTTAATGGGTCCACATTTTTATTGATTTATCGAATTTTTCATAAATGAGATCACTTGGATGTTCTTCTTGATCATTCTTTCACGTAGACCATATTTGTCCCTCGGTGAATGACTCATATTTAGTTTGATTTATGAAGAATTTTATAACTTATATATATATTATCAGAGGAATAAATGATAGAGATGAAAGTTTAAGTGAAGAATTTAATAGGTTAATCTTTATATATTCTGTAAAATAAATCTTATATATAGAAGATTTATGATGTTAAAATATCGAAAACATTTATTACTTTATATATTTTATTATTATTTAAAAAATACTTTATTTTAAATTTAATTTTTTTTTAATTAAATAAGCAATTTAAACAAAAATTCTGTTCAGTTAACGGTGTAGATTTTATATATCTTGCTTTTTTTCAATGAAATTTATATGTTAAATGTATGCATAGATCAGCTCTTCCCAAATTGTGGTTCGAGGACTCCTCAAGATGATATAGGGTCCAGGAAACGTCCAGAAGGTTTATTTGAAAAAAAAACAATTAAGCTGATAGAATGAAAATGAGTTTCCTTTTAGAATATTAATTTTCGATACGATTAATCTATTGTACAGTGTACAAGTCGTTTCATCCATCCCCCACCATCCGTTCTGTATACAGCAAATTGATGCTAAATAAAGTTATTATTATATACCTGTATATAAATATAATAAATTTGAGTTATTTCTTATAGTCTATAAGTGGGGTGTGCAGGTAATAGTTACGAGGCGTTATAATGGGGTGGGAGTGTTTACAAAAGCGATACAAGGCACAACTTTATGAAGTGTTTCATAGCGACACATTATTTTATTAATTATACTACGTATAATTAATAAAATAATGTGTCGTTTGATACCCCTTGTATTATTCCTTAGTACAATTTCAATTCAAACTTCCCCTGAATGGAATTACATAGATAACCGGCAAAACTCTATTGTTAAAGGAAAAGTATGATGTACTGTACTACTAATTTGAGGTGGAAAACATATATTTTAAATTAAATAAATTAAAAAATATAATTAAAAATTGCAGCCTGGCACTGTGATCATGTCACAATAAAAAATTGCTCGTTAGATTATAAAATATTTTTAAATGATTAAATTGTCGCCATTAAAGAGATTTGACAATAGTTACGGATAATACTGAGTGATGGTGATTTTGTGATGTCTCGTATAGTAAAAACACAGAGGTGAATCACGAAAACATTTATTCTAAATTCGAAATTAATGTTTCAGCGATACGTTACATATATACATCATCGTTCTTTCTTGAAAAAAAGTACTACGATCAAGCTATAAAAAAGTATTGTTCAAATATATCTAAAATATGACGACTGTCAGTAACAAAAATTTTTATTGAAGTCTGACATTTTCTAGTTTTTCTCCGGGAAAATTTTTCATATGACTCCTTACTTGTTTTATAAAAGTTATTTAAAGTATGACAGTTATAGATTAAGTTACTATTGTTAATTTTATGCAATGATATACAAGCAATTATTTATTGTGACATGATCACAATGCCGAGCTGCAATTTTTTAATCATATTTTTAATTTATTTCATTTAAAATATATGCTCTCGATTTTAGTAATGTATTGCCCCTGTAAATCATACTTTTNAGACCTATTCATCAATATAAATTCTGAATAATAGAATAATATATTTAAGTTTAAAGAAATTGTGGTTAGAAGAGCTAAAAAAAAAAAACTACAGAAATATAGGAATTGAGTTGAATGAAACTGGCTAATCTTTAATAGCATGTTGCAACAATTCTCTAGTGCCAATGCCTGTCTGTCTGTCTGACTCTCAGATGACAACAAGATGTCCTAATACGTGCCAAACATTTCAAATGTTTGTTTGCTATTATTTTTTTAAGACTTCACACTTCAAAAAGCCATAAAATGTCGATTTTAGAAATAAACAGAAGTCTTATTCTTAGTCACTCAGTTGAAATTTCTTTCTATTTTGTACCTCTCTATTTGTTTATTATAAACTATAAAGCATTTAAAATGTAATAATTAATTTTCTCGTCAAGTCATACCATCGATACCATAGATTATTCATATATCGATTGATTTATGGTTATTTATGGTATTATTTCTCTATCTACATCGATCTATAGTAACATATGATATCTATATCGTGCTATACCATAGATCATACAATGCATTGAATTGAATTGTTGGAAAACAAATGTCTTTCAGCAATTCAATTGATAAATTGAGTATGTGACTGAGTAGAAAATCATTAATAATTCTATATATTTTAAGTAATGTTCGATGTTTTTGTATTGTATTTTTCTTTTTTAAAGGAAATTCCACGTATCTAGTTTAACTTATGCATACAGGATGGCCCAAAAGTCAGTTAACCGGGAGAGATAACCCCTTTTTTTCTATAAGAATGGTGAAATAATTGCATGCTTCAAATTGTTTTTAGTTACTTCCTTCGGTTTACCGACTTTTGAAACGTTTTTTATATTGATTAATAAGAATAAAATGGAAAAGATGTTGAGGAATTTTAAAAACGAATAAGAAATTGAAACTTTGAAAACATTTAAAATTAAATTAAAGTTAAAAATTTTAAAAATAAATAAAAACTATGTAAATAATTTTTTCTTAGTTGTCATCATACTTCTGAAAAATCATGTTTAGGTAGTTTCGACTGGAAAAATATACGTTATTTGCCTTTTTTTTCCATGCTGAAAACAAGAACTACAGTATCTTACATTTTTTTTCATGCTTTGTTTTGATAAAATAGTGGAAAAAATACTCATCGAACTAAAGAAAATTCTTTCTGTCTAGATTTATCGATCTTTTGTTGGACTTTAAACGCGATTTTTTGACATTTATATACAATAAAACCTGTTCAAAACGGAACCTGCTTGAAGAGGAAAGAAAGATTCTTCGAAGCGCAGCGACTTTCGGTGTTAAAAAAACACCCACCTGTTCAAAAACCAAAAAAATATATTCGATACCGGTTTACACAGGTTTTACCGTATATATTTTTTCCTATATTACTTTTTAAACATATTAAATTAGCCTTTAGTTTTTATGGCAAAACTAATTAAAATTCGCCACCATTTAAATCCGTTCAAACACTAGTAAAAGGTTACGTTCTTGTATTAAAATTCTTTATTAAACAAAATGATAAAAAATATATATATAAGTTTTAAAATAAATATTAATATTTGTTAGATAATTCGAATCGATATCTCAAAAGAATTGAATTTGAAAGAATCGCATGTATAATTAGTATGATTTAAATATATTTTCGCATGGATTCATTAAAAAAGTTTAGAGAATTGGAGTTAAGTTTCTTATCGATTATTTTACTAGCGTTTACTTTATTTTCTCCCCCTCTTTTAAAACCGCATACAACCAGAAATAAGCTTATATAGTTCTAAGTTTGAGGATTTCTGTTGCAAAGTATAAACTAGTTTTTCTTTCTACTTTTTAAAAAAAATAAAGGAAAAAAAGAGAGGTAAAGAATATCTTGTTGGTCTCATGACTCTTTTCTACCATTTGCTATCATCCGAGTACGGAATTGAGTTTTTGTTCAGAGTTGAGATGGCCATTCACACCAAACACCAAAAATAGACTGCATCCTAGTAACGATTTCAACGTCTCGTTCATCATTCTTTAGAGGAAAAAGAATGTAGTATCGGAAGAAAACCAATTGGTTCTTTTGTCAAAAGAAAACTGACTTTCATCGATTTTGAATAATAAAGTTATCTAGAACTTAGATTTAATTTTACTCTGTTTAAGTTTCAAAGAAATGTATAACATCTATAAACGTATCTATCTTCCATTTGTTTATACAGTAAAGTCGTGTTTACTTAGCAATTCAAAATTCGACTTATTCGTTTAGTAAATCTGTATAAACTTTTTAAATATTAAGATATTCCCCACCCTCTCTCTCTCTGTCTCTTTCTCTTTCCATCTTGTCTAAGTAATTTGACGAATGAAAGGATTCGTCGTATTATATGTTTTTAGCTAGTTAAACTGTCGTATGGAGCGTGAAATTTACGGTAAACAAAGAGAAAAATGATGTTGGACGTCGAAATTATATCCTGTAAATTTGTATCGTATCATTTAAATGAGTGTCTTTGATAATAATTCAAGAGAATTTGCTCCAGGGATTGATAACAAGGAACCGAAATGAAAGCTCCTGTTAAAATTATAGCGTTGTTGTTGGTTGACCAAAGTCCATTGAGGTAATTTGTTCTTATTAGACTTGAGAAATACCCAGAACATTATAAATTTACTAAGTGTTATACGCTCCAAGGAAATTTAATGGTTAAGAAAACCTTAAACAAATCATACATTAACTTAAAATTAAATAAATCTGCTTGTTAATAAAGAATTAAAATTGTAATGAATCTATATTATTTTTTATGATGTAGATAAATAAATATCTTTTTTTATTATTATTTCTTTTAATGATGAAAAATTAGAGGTTAGTTTACTTTAAGTTCAATGCACTATATCTTGATAAAAGGGTAGAAGGGAAAAAAATCAGGGAAACGGTTTAATGTTAATATAAATGGAATAGAAGGATGATACAGAACGATTTACATTCAATAAAATGTTTTTATTGCCCATTTTAATGTTTTAAAATAATGGTTGAGATTTCCAAGTCGAAGTCGAAATGCGGGGTAAACAATTACGTGTATCGAACAATAAAAGTTGTAGAGACAAGTGGGACGACGGAATGTCTCGACCACCAGTCTAAGTAATGTATAGTTGAGAAAGAGAAGACGCTTGCCATGTCTACAACAGGAGAATTGAGGATTTATTGTCTAGATGATGGAAAAAGGAACGAAGGCGGTTCAACAATGCTGTAACGTTCCAAGTATCATGACATGAAATATCTTATTGATGATTCTTCCGCATTTAGCCAATTACAGAATTAATGTAGTAGGATTAAGAAGAAGGTTCCTTCCTCTTTCTTTAATGTGTTTAAATGTTAGACAATATATTCTTTTTATGACTTAGTTATAAATTCTTTAAGTTCAATTTTTATTACTTGTTTCTTTACAGATTTAACTTGAAATATTCGAGTTATGTGTATCGATTTGACAGAAAATCAATCGAAAAAATTCTCCTGACTAGAAAATAAATATAATTACAATGGATAAGGTGAAATGGCATTGGTGGATGATGTTGATTATGAGTATCGGAGGAGCATCCCTCGGACAGGAAATTGTTTATACAAATTGTGGTGGAACCTTACAAGATCCGAGAGGAATTATCGTAACTCCAAATTTCCCTAAACAATATCCCATCCCTATCAGTTGTCGTTGGGTTATCGAAGCTCCCGTCAACAAAGTGATTGCCATATACTTCACGCAGTTCTATATGAGAGAAGGGGTAAAGTTAACAGAATATGCTTTCTTTGCCGACAACTTCTACGCTGGAAAACACGAATTCGATCCAATCTCTTCAGATAACAGGCCTACGTATTTATTAACCAACAAACCGATTTTGGTATTTGAATTTGTTGTCCGTGAAATAGGGAATATTCATCTAAGAATTCGTGAATATTTTTTGGATGTTTTCGGTTTCAACATCACTTACGAAATCATGGACAAAACACAAGCCGTTAAGAAAGATGGCTGCATAAATCATCATTGCTCATACACTGGAAGATGTTTAGCAGCAGCTGATTATCATAGTTATTACTGTGACTGTTTCGATACGTATTATGGGGATGAATGTCAACATAGCCCACTTTGTGGACCGTCAGGGAGTTTGATTACTTGCCAAAATGGTGGAACATGCAGGTGAGTTTCTTTTTCCTTAAAACTCTCTCGAGTTTTCTTAATTTTATTACTTTTATAATAAAATTAACTTCAGATTTAATGGAGAGAGAAGTCAATAATTGAGTTAGAAGTCAAATGTACTTTTTAAAAAAGACTTTGCCAACATTTTATTGCTTAAAGAAAGCAGTCGAATGTTTGCATGTTCTCAACGTTATTTTTAAAATTTTCTTTATTCTTAAACTAAATTCCAGCTGTGAGCAATGGAAATTTTTCTCTCGTGTTACATAAAATTCGGTATAAAATAATTAAGATCAAATATTGCTTCCTCTCCTCAATAAATATCCTAGTGAGCATCTTCTTAAATGGATTTAATGCATGCTCTTTATATTTCTAAATGTAAAATAATTGTTTGCATATTTAATGAATGCGAAAAGGCACTTAATACCTTTAGTGTTTGCAGAATAACCTAAAAATAACTTGTTTTTGTCTCGCTGTTTGTACTGGGACTAGCCTCAGGTAGTAGATTTCTCTACTTCATTCTATACAAAATAATAAAAAAAATAAATTGTTTATATCTCTTTCCAGTGATCTTAATGTAAATATAAAATAGTTATTTTCGAATTTAAGTAAATTAATACAAAAAATATAATGGAAAATAATAAAGCAAACAAACAAAAATTATTGTAACATTCGACATAATTCCGGGCTGCTATTTTAATCATATTTTTAATTTATTTAATTTAAAATATATGCTCTCGATTTTACTAGTGTCTTGCCCCTGTACATCATACTTTTCCTGATAACATAAGGATGAAGTTATCATTATCCTTATAACGATCCTTTCTTATGAAGGTGGAAATCTTTATAAGGACGATGATAAATGGAAATTACAAAGAAAATATTTGATGTTGAATTAATTTAAAAATTAACTCATCGAATCCCACATAATTTTCATTAATTTAACAAAATTCTCCAGCGAGAATTATCGTTTTATTCATGTTTAGATACGGAAAGTAATGGATCAATGTTACGCAACAAGGCATTCATTTTACAAAATATCTTAAGCTGATTTAAAAAATGACCTCTTTGTGTTTAATCATTTTATTGATATGTTCAATACTCTTCTGTCAATGAGAGTGATATATTGCTATGGTTCTTCCTTAATCACTTTCTGTATCGTTCGGAATAAAAAGCGACAGATGTTGGTTGCTTCATCAATCTGCAGACATCACGTCTCTACCAGGCAATATGCTGAATACCTGAAAGAAATAGCATAAAAAATATTTAAAAAATTAACTAAAACAACCTTCTTTTATAGAATTAATAAAAGGGGGAAAATTAACAAAAACAAGCAGCCTGGTATTGTGACCACGTCGCAATACCAGGCTGCAATTTTTAATCATATTTTTTAAATTTATTTAATTTAAAATATATGCTCTCCATCGCAAATCAGTAGTGGCTTGCCCCTGTACATCATACTTTTCCTTTAACAGTAGAGTCGTGCGGATCATCTATCTAACACCTTTCGGGAGAAAATCATGTGGGTCTTGATTTTCATCTATCTAACGCTATTCTCGAGATTAAGGAAAGACAGACAGACGGACGGATGACAATTTTTTTCGAATTGCAGTCCAATAAGAGAAAAAAAATAACCAAAAATATCTTTTTGAATAGCTTCAGTTTGTAAAGGATGAAAAGTTTTGTCTTGTTTTTCAAGCTTTTTCTTTTAATATCCACAACAAAAATATAATTTTGTTGATCCACTTACATTTTGTTTGAGAATTTTCACGTTATATAAAAACAACAAAACCCCAAAAGTCTTTAAAAAAACGGAGAAAATCTTTTGTTCGCCCTTGGGAATCGATGCATAGATCTCCAGATACATCGCAAAACATTCTTTCTACTAGAAAAAAATAAAATCTTTTCCCCTCAAAAAAAAAAAACTTTAGTTTCGTTTCTGTGTATAAAGAACCTTTGTGGCAACTAATGCAGTGGTCTGCTATTCGAATACCTATTTCATTTTACAGTATTGAATGCCATGTTAGACATGTTTCTTTAACTGAATTTCACAGCCAAACTATATACAATAGACGTATTCGGGATATAATCATTCAATATATTTCGTGTCCGAAGTAATGCGAAACTCTTTTTCTTCTTGTCACAATTCCGATTTCTTTTTAGATAATTTCTCGCAATATTTTCCCTCCCTTTTACAAACCTACACATAAATTTCCCTCTCTTTTAACAGTCATCAAATATTAATAAACGACTAAAAAAGAAAAATATCCAATAACGAGTTGCTTAACTTTTCCGGAAACATTTGGTAGCGCCATCTGTTATCATATTTTATTTTAAACGTTTTTATATTTTTTATCTATTATAAAAAGGCAAAAAGCTTAGTTTTGAGGGGTTTTTATTTAAAAAAAAAGGTTGTAAATGCTAATAACGAATAAATTCTTCGTCATATCTGACCCCACTCGAGATACGACATACGAAACCATCTATCTCCTCAACCCCTGAACATTTAATCACCAAAATTTAATAGCATTAATGCCCCTAATAAATAAACCACTATGTAAAATTTCAGCAATTTTTAACAAAATCTACACGAGTTATTAAGCTTTAAAATGGATGAACAAAATCGTGCCCCTCACATACATACACATACACATAAACATCCTTACATACAGAAAATCTTTGGGGATGTTTTTTTGACCGATCACCATACTTTTTTTCTATTAAATTTACTTTAATCAAGTAAAAAAAACTTGATTAAAGTCAATTTAATAGCTTCATTCTTCGAAAGGTTAGAGAATTTATAAAAATACAATTTATTACCAAGATAATTTTATATAATTATATCTAATTATATAAATTTTTAAAGCGTGTATTATCGTTGTCTAAGCTCGAATATAACGAGAAAATTTATTGGATAAGTTTAAAAATTCATTGTTAAGACGTAAATAATTGTAGTTTTTTTTTGCACTTTTCAAAACAACTTTACTTTATTGTGAATTACAAAATTCAAAGAGAATTTTCATTTTATTTTATTTTTATTTTTCAAAACGACATTGTCACGTTAAAATAAAAAGAATTCGAACAAGTTAGCCTTAATGAGAGTTGTAGTCGTTCTTTTTGTTATTCTGTTTTGGCTTCTAATCTATTCTTCCCTTGATTGATTTAAAAATAAGAAGGAGGAGGAGGAACTTAATCCTCCCAAAGAATTTTTTAAAAAATAAATTAAATTAAATTATTTTAAAAGTTGTGAATTGTAAGATGTTGATTCATCGACTTCAACTTTCCGTTATAATTCTCAATGAATACATACAAAAGAACTGAAAAAAAAGGTATTACTTTTAGAATATTTTTATACACTTTCGACAAATCGATATATTTTTTTCGAATTTTAATAAATTAGAGTACGTAATTTATGAAGTGATGTAATTTGAAGATATAAATGACAAGTAAATCCTCCATTTCTACACCAAAACTCGATGTTACTCTTAATTGCTTGACATACGAGACAAGAAGACTGAAGCCAATTACAAACTTATACAATTCTTGTTCACATATTGATCTCTATAACAATAAAACTTCGTATTATATATTTAAAAAGTGAATTTAACATAGAGATTTTGGTAATTTTTATTATAATTGTATTAAAAAAACACTGATTTACAACCGAAAATGAAGCCAATTTCAAGAAAATGAATAGCCTCGAGCTGTATTTATATTGTAGAAAATTAAATTCTAAGAGAAATAATAATATTTAATGCCAGACAATATAAATAACGGTGTAAAATTTATTAAATTATGTGTAAACGGATCTATCTTTAATGCTTAATTAATTACAATTATCTTTAAGAGAAATGTCCTACTTTTCCACGTTTTTTTTGTCCAAAGATTTAATAGATATTTTCCATCGAAATCATTAAATTAATTCGACTTTTCAATACAGATTATTTTTTAAAAAATGTATATAAATATAGACTTTATACAACGATGTTGCATTATGTATTTCTAATATGATTTTTCTGGTAATATAAAATTTCGTGCTCGGAATCTCTTTCTATATAAAATCAATTGCGCTCACATTCGAAGAATCTTTACACACACAAACACACACACACAAAACTAAATAAATCTAGAATAAAAAAAACGTATGGAATTACAGTCTAGAAAGAAATTCTTTAATATTTCAAGAGAATCTTTATCTATTTTGTAATGCAAATTGATATAGAAGAAGTTATCAAACAAGAATATTCATCAACGTTGATTTCAAGGAAAGGGAAAGTAATTTTATTTGAAAATGGTAATTTAATATAATATAAATCTGTAATTTTTATGTAACTAAAGTTTAGATCGATGTACTTTCCTTTCCAGTTTTGAATTATATATATATATATATATAGATCTATGTTTATATTACAGTTTAGCCATACAATCTTTTCTGTAAGATTAACTTGTCGAATCAATTTTTAATACAGTAAAAAAAGTAAAATATACGTAAGATTATCTTCATATCTAAATTTATAAATGTCAAAAGGTCACCCCACTCAAGTAGAGGAATAACTAAGAATTACATTAATTATTTTCGAAGTTAAATTGCATTTTAATATTAAATGATTTGATTACTTTACGGATAAAAATGGTTCTTAACCTGATTTTTTTCTATAGAATTTTATTGGATAACTTTTTTTTTAATGGGTCCACATTTTTATTGATTTATCGAATTTTTCATAAATGAGATCACTTGGATGTTCTTCTTGATCATTCTTTCACGTAGACCATATTTGTCCCTCGGTGAATGACTCATATTTAGTTTGATTTATGAAGAATTTTATAACTTATATATATATTATCAGAGGAATAAATGATAGAGATGAAAGTTTAAGTGAAGAATTTAATAGGTTAATCTTTATATATTCTGTAAAATAAATCTTATATATAGAAGATTTATGATGTTAAAATATCGAAAACATTTATTACTTTATATATTTTATTATTATTTAAAAAATACTTTATTTTAAATTTAATTTTTTTTTAATTAAATAAGCAATTTAAACAAAAATTCTGTTCAGTTAACGGTGTAGATTTTATATATCTTGCTTTTTTTCAATGAAATTTATATGTTAAATGTATGCATAGATCAGCTCTTCCCAAATTGTGGTTCGAGGACTCCTCAAGATGATATAGGGTCCAGGAAACGTCCAGAAGGTTTATTTGAAAAAAAAACAATTAAGCTGATAGAATGAAAATGAGTTTCCTTTTAGAATATTATTAATTTTCGATACGATTAATCTATTGTACAGTGTACAAGTCGTTTCATCCATCCCCCACCATCCGTTCTGTATACAGCAAATTGATGCTAAATAAAGTTATTATTATATACCTGTATATAAATATAATAAATTTGAGTTATTTCTTATAGTCTATAAGTGGGGTGTGCAGGTAATAGTTACGAGGCGTTATAATGGGGTGGGAGTGTTTACAAAAGCGATACAAGGCACAACTTTATGAAGTGTTTCATAGCGACACATTATTTTATTAATTATACTACGTATAATTAATAAAATAATGTGTCGTTTGATACCCCTTGTATTATTCCTTAGTACAATTTCAATTCAAACTTCCCCTGAATGGAATTACATAGATAACCGGCAAAACTCTATTGTTAAAGGAAAAGTATGATGTACTGTACTACTAATTTGAGGTGGAAAACATATATTTTAAATTAAATAAATTAAAAAATATAATTAAAAATTGCAGCCTGGCACTGTGATCATGTCACAATAAAAAATTGCTCGTTAGATTATAAAATATTTTTAAATGATTAAATTGTCGCCATTAAAGAGATTTGACAATAGTTACGGATAATACTGAGTGATGGTGATTTTGTGATGTCTCGTATAGTAAAAACACAGAGGTGAATCACGAAAACATTTATTCTAAATTCGAAATTAATGTTTCAGCGATACGTTACATATATACATCATCGTTCTTTCTTGAAAAAAAGTACTACGATCAAGCTATAAAAAAGTATTGTTCAAATATATCTAAAATATGACGACTGTCAGTAACAAAAATTTTTATTGAAGTCTGACATTTTCTAGTTTTTCTCCGGGAAAATTTTTCATATGACTCCTTACTTGTTTTATAAAAGTTATTTAAAGTATGACAGTTATAGATTAAGTTACTATTGTTAATTTTATGCAATGATATACAAGCAATTATTTATTGTGACATGATCACAATGCCGAGCTGCAATTTTTTAATCATATTTTTAATTTATTTCATTTAAAATATATGCTCTCGATTTTAGTAATGTATTGCCCCTGTAAATCATACTTTTCCTGACAACAACAGGATAAAATATTACTTTCAGGCCCCTATAAATTAAATAAATAATCGTTTTTTAATAGATTATAGACTCCCAATTTAAAAATCGATAATATAAATTACATATTAATTTTTATAATTCTATATTTAATTATTAATTAAAAATATATTTTAAAAAATTAGAAGAAGATTATTTTTAGTTCTTAATTAAATTCCTAAAAATTACAAGCAAAACAACAGTTTCTTTTTATGTACTTCAACACGAATTTTTACAATTTTAAATTTTAAAAATTTAAATTCATTTCATTTAATTTCCAGACTACAAATGAATTTAAAAAAAAACAAAAAGAAAATTAATTATACCATCTTAAAATTTTATTCTCTTGTGACTATTTGCTATAAAGTTTCGTAGAAAACTTCTTAGCTAAAGGAGATTATCTGTATGGAGGAAGAATATGTCATTACCAAACATCTGCAGTCATCTACGAATGGCAGTGGATGAGCAAACAGAAGAAATTTTTTTACATAATAACATAAGGTCCCTTACACATTGATTCCTATATGTTTTATCTGGATTTTCGTGATTTGAAACGAGAATTGACTTTATTTGATTTTTTTTCCTGGTGTTTTTTTAAGTCCAAAGCACTTTTGTCTTTTTGTTTTACAAAGAATCGGATCGCATATGCATTCAGAAAGTATAGCAGTTCGGTGGTAGCATTCAGCTTTGGCATTTCCCTATCGGTAATAGAATACTATCTTCTAGAAAAGTATCAGAATCAATAAGTAGTCTACCTACCTCTAAGTTTTGCTTTTTAATATTTAAAAAAAAAAACAATAAATCTCCTTCAAAATACCATTCTGATAATACCAAATTTACTGTGTATAAGTTTTACTACGTATACTTTTTTTCTATAAAGATCAATAGAATAAAGTCAAAAAGTAGATTTTTATATTCTTAGAAGTTAATATTTAGTAGAAAATTCTTTAAAAAAAGTTTTAAAATTATTTAATTATATTACTATCTATTATTGTTTTAAGATTGTTTCTATAACTTTAGGTCTGTAATATTGTCTCTTAACCTAAGGCTTAGATTAAGAGGGATGGAATTTAGGAGCGAGGACCCCCACAGTATTTTTTCTAAAGTGTCGGATTAATGATATATTAATCCGACACTTTAGTTAATGATATATTTTGAATCCTATAAATTTTATTAATGCAAATAAAGCTATTTGAAGCCTTGAAGCTACGGTGTAGTCCTGTGTCCTGGAGGAAAAAATACTATAATTTTTTAACAGTAGAAAAGTTGTGTATAGAGGGACAATTTAGACCCAAGAAGTGTTTGACGACCCAAAATAAGTGTGTTGTCCCATATTTGTAGCTCTGGAAGCATCAGAAAAAGGATAAGGGTGGTTTCTAAAATAGCCCCTATTTAAACCCCCAGGCAAACATTTTGGAAATTGTATTTTGTAGTCAATTTACTAATTAATTGCATTTATTAATTTTACTCTCAGGATATGTATATATGCCCACTCCGGTTAAAAAATTGAGGATTTTTATATACATACGAGTACGACTGTAGCTTATATAATCTTTCATCTTAATCCTTTCTTACAACTGAAATAGGAAAGAAAGGTTATGATAAGTTTACGTTAAAAAAAAAATAATATCAAATAATAAATTTATAATATTTAATTTTTAACACAAAAAATAATAATTAATACTCTAATTAAAGATTTAACTGCTTAAATTTAATTAATATTAATTACTAGATACTTAAAAATTTTTAAATATATTCTATATTTTCTTATATTTAGGTAGTCCTTTGCTATATGTAGGAAGAATCAGAACGCTAAAATTTAATGAGGATTGGTTAAAAATATATTTCTTTTAATAGCAATTGGTTAATAAAAATGATTAGGCGGAGTTACTTATATTCCAGCTTTTTAATTAGAAACAGAATATAAATATAACTCCGCCTCTTCTATTTCTGACCAATCTTCTTTAAGAAATTTTTAAGTGACTAATATCTTACGTATATCGCGGAGGACTACATATCTTAATAGATTTTCGTTTTGCAATTACAAAATTTTATCAAAATCTGTTTAAATATTTCATCATTATTAAGAACAGACAAATTGATCTACTCAAGAATTTACTCTTTAGCTTCGTTATTGAGAAAAAAAGAAGACAATTAAATTTGCAAATTATCGTTAACAGAACAAAAACAAAATGAAGTTATTAAAACAAATCGATATTATTCCGATAATTATTCTAATTTTAAACAAGAAAATATTTTAAATTCTGGCCCTAATACATTATTTTACAACAGAATCAATCGATTTTTCTTGTAAGGAAACAAGTTTTTATCAAATAATTACGTAAACAAATTCGCTTAAATTTTAATGCGTTAGAAAGGAT
This sequence comes from Centruroides sculpturatus, assembly GCF_000671375.1. NCBI lineage: Eukaryota > Metazoa > Arthropoda > Arachnida > Scorpiones > Buthidae > Centruroides > Centruroides sculpturatus. The sequence continues at coordinate 235,428 of NW_019384550.1, read as the reverse complement.
TTTTGATTAATAGGATTTTTTTTCCATTTACATATTACTCAATAGGATAAAATTTTAAAATAATATTTTAATGCTCCTAAGGAATTTGATAATCATTTTACAGCTTCTCCTCCCTCCTAAATTTTTCTTTTTCTAAATTTATGTACGTGTGTATGTAAGGAGGAGGATAAAAAGAAATCTCTCAAGTTGTATTTAAGCAAATTATATCCTTGTGAAAATTGATTATTACCATTTCAGCTTAGTTCGAGTTTTATTAATATCATTTATCAGATGTTAGTAATTACGAATGCCAGAGAGAAAAGGGGGAGAGGAAAAATATTTTATTGCAGAGTTTAGGATGCATTAATAAAAATAAGAAGGTAAAAAATATCTTGGAAAAATTCTTATTTAATTCAAAGATAATTTAATTAAATGTATTATTAAGGTTAAAAATTTAACACACTTACTTCAATTACATTAAATATTATATACACAACGTGTAAATTAATAGTAGAATTAGCGATATAAAAACCATTCGTAGAAAATAAATTATTTTTTTTAATAAGGAACGTATCTTGTAATCCATCATTAGAAGATGTTATTTAAAATTTTTAAAAAATAAATAATAAGAATAATAATAATAAATGGCAGACTTTAATTCCCCTCACATTGATTGTGCTGTTGCTGCGAATAATCTAAAATTTTCCTTCGTTATGAACGTATTAAATTATGAGTTTTAATTAAATGAGAATTCTTATAAACAGATGCCTTTGATGTTTATTATGTTCGTAAATTATTCAAGGTTTTGTTAAGTTTAAATATTTTTCACAAATTGAAATTGGCTGCGTAGAAAATATTTAATGATCTAGTGATTAATTACGAAATAAAAATTTCTTATTATTTTATTTAATAAAATAATTTACTTACTTAAAATCTTTTAAAATAAAAATAGAATTTTTAACATAAAAAAATATTCCATATTACGTTTTCCTATCTTTAAAAAGGTTTCATGAACGAAAATAATAATTTAAAATGATTATAAGTAATAAATTACAAAGATTACAAGCAATTTGAGAAGATAGAAAACGAGATAAGAAGTAAAAGTATCCATATAATATTTCAAATAATTAATCAAGTAAAATTGTGATGTTTTCCTTTACAAAATTTATAAATTAAAGGAAGCAATTTCGTTTATTAAAAAACAAAAAAGAAGAAGAAGAAGAAGAAGAAGAAAACAGAAGAAAAGGAAGAAGAAGAAAGTAACGAACCTCACCACACTTTATAAAATTACAATTGTACTACTTTTATTAACAATTCACAGGTTTAAAAATCTAGCAACAAGTTGCGTAACTTTCCCGGTAGCAATATTTAAAATTGTCTCCTCACCCCCACGACTTCTAACCAGCAAAATTTAATAATAAAATCGATCCCCAAATACCTAAAACACATTGCAAAAGAGGAGTTATTCAGCTTCAAATTAGATGTACAAAATCGCTCCCCCCCAACATACACTTTTATTCAAACGTACAGAAACCCCCGAAATTTTGGGGCTTTTGTATTTCTAGACGTTTGACGATCCCCTGAAGTACAAAAATGTAAAAATCTCGGAGGTTATCATTTGAAATATCGCCATATTATACATAACAGCAAGAAGACTATAATGTGGTACTGTACTTTCATTTTTTCATATGAAATACTTATACTTATTTTAAAAATTAAATTAAATTCATAATTAAAATTTAAANCCACTCGAGATACGACATACGAAACCATCTATCTCCTCAACCCCTGAACATTTAATCACCAAAATTTAATAGCATTAATGCCCCTAATAAATAAACCACTATGTAAAATTTCAGCAATTTTTAACAAAATCTACACGAGTTATTAAGCTTTAAAATGGATGAACAAAATCGTGCCCCTCACATACATACACATACACATAAACATCCTTACATACAGAAAATCTTTGGGGATGTTTTTTTGACCGATCACCATACTTTTCTTCTATTAAATTTACTTTAATCAAGTAAAAAAAACTTAATAGCATTAATGCCCCTAATAAATAAACCACTANAGCAAGAAGACTATAATGTGGTACTGTACTTTCATTTTTTCATATGAAATACTTATACTTATTTTAAAAATTAAATTAAATTCATAATTAAAATTTAAATTATTATTTTCTAATCAATATATTTTTACCCCTATATATATGTATATTTAATTATTTTCAAAAAGATATTGACATGATTTATATTTATGAGAGGGACTCGAACAATACATTAATTCAATACAATCAAGCAACGATTGTACAGTATTAGTTGTTAACATCTTTCGTAAGTATATTCGTTTAGCAATATAATTTATTATTTAATTATTAAGGCATAAATTTATAATTCATATCCTTAATTTAAATTTTCTAGTGGCATTAACAATGCAGATAAACTTCTTTAGAATGGAAATCATTTTTGAAGAATTGAATAATTAATTTTTCTATTGACGTGCGACTCTTTCGATAAAATTAAGATTTGCATAATTTTCTTAAAGTTTAATTATTATTTATTAGTTTACTAATTTTAAATTTTAAATTTCTTTTTTTCTTCAATATTTACGCAAAAATTTTATGAATGCGGTTAACCGAATTTAGGACCGAATTTTTCGTGTAATATTTCTATTAATTAATTAATATAACGTAATAAACTATATAATATTTTAAAACGTTAATAACGGTCAGACAGACAGACAAATGATTATAGTAATTAAAATTTAAAACTTGATCTCGTTTTCTTAATGGAAAAATCTTTCCAAATATTTGTATTTATATTTTTTTTTTTNAGGTTAGAGAATTTATAAAAATACAATTTATTACCAAGATAATTTTATATAATTATATCTAATTATATAAATTTTTAAAGCGTGTATTATCGTTGTCTAAGCTCGAATATAACGAGAAAATTTATTGGATAAGTTTAAAAATTCATTGTTAAGACGTAAATAATTGTAGTTTTTTTTTGCACTTTTCAAAACAACTTTACTTTATTGTGAATTACAAAATTCAAAGAGAATTTTCATTTTATTTTATTTTTATTTTTCAAAACGACATTGTCACGTTAAAATAAAAAGAATTCGAACAAGTTAGCCTTAATGAGAGTTGTAGTCGTTCTTTTTGTTATTCTGTTTTGGCTTCTAATCTATTCTTCCCTTGATTGATTTAAAAATAAGAAGGAGGAGGAGGAACTTAATCCTCCCAAAGAATTTTTTAAAAAATAAATTAAATTAAATTATTTTAAAAGTTGTGAATTGTAAGATGTTGATTCATCGACTTCAACTTTCCGTTATAATTCTCAATGAATACATACAAAAGAACTGAAAAAAAAAGGTATTACTTTTAGAATATTTTTATACACTTTCGACAAATCGATATATTTTTTTCGAATTTTAATAAATTAGAGTACGTAATTTATGAAGTGATGTAATTTGAAGATATAAATGACAAGTAAATCCTCCATTTCTACACCAAAACTCGATGTTACTCTTAATTGCTTGACATACGAGACAAGAAGACTGAAGCCAATTACAAACTTATACAATTCTTGTTCACATATTGATCTCTATAACAATAAAACTTCGTATTATATATTTAAAAAGTGAATTTAACATAGAGATTTTGGTAATTTTTATTATAATTGTATTAAAAAAACACTGATTTACAACCGAAAATGAAGCCAATTTCAAGAAAATGAATAGCCTCGAGCTGTATTTATATTGTAGAAAATTAAATTCTAAGAGAAATAATAATATTTAATGCCAGACAATATAAATAACGGTGTAAAATTTATTAAATTATGTGTAAACGGATCTATCTTTAATGCTTAATTAATTACAATTATCTTTAAGAGAAATGTCCTACTTTTCCACGTTTTTTTTGTCCAAAGATTTAATAGATATTTTCCATCGAAATCATTAAATTAATTCGACTTTTCAATACGGATTATTTTTTAAAAAATGTATATTTTTTTGGTCTTTAGTTTTTTAACAATGCTGCTTCAGCAGACAGCTTTCTCTATCGTGGCAACATTTTAGAGCACCCTCAGGTGCAATATAAGCGAAAACTTTACAGATTACAAAGCTTTTTAACTGTTTCAGCTTCTATGCTGTCATTGCAATTTCTGTCCAGTGCATTAGTTTAACGTGTAATTGCTGTTGCCTTCGTAAGAAGTCGACAGAAAAAATTATTCCAAGACAGAAAAAAAATAAGGAAAAAAATTTATTGCAGATAATTAGAGGAGCTTGTTCATTAGTAACGTTCGATTGTTTCCTAATATGTATGCCAAAAAATCATATTCACTAACGTAACTTCTAGATTCTCTAGTTTTTTTTTTTGANGTTGTTAACATCTTTCGTAAGTATATTCGTTTAGCAATATAATTTATTATTTAATTATTAAGGCATAAATTTATAATTCATATCCTTAATTTAAATTTTCTAGTGGCATTAACAATGCAGATAAACTTCTTTAGAATGGAAATCATTTTTGAAGAATTGAATAATTAATTTTTCTATTGACGTGCGACTCTTTCGATAAAATTAAGATTTGCATAATTTTCTTAAAGTTTAATTATTATTTATTAGTTTACTAATTTTAAATTTTAAATTTCTTTTTTTCTTCAATATTTACGCAAAAATTTTATGAATGCGGTTAACCGAATTTAGGACCGAATTTTTCGTGTAATATTTCTATTAATTAATTAATATAACGTAATAAACTATATAATATTTTAAAACGTTAATAACGGTCAGACAGACAGACAAATGATTATAGTAATTAAAATTTAAAACTTGATCTCGTTTTCTTAATGGAAAAATCTTTCCAAATATTTGTATTTATATTTTTTTTTTTTCGTGTAATTATCATTGCATTCTTGTCATTCCGGCTTTAAATATTGAACTGTGTGAAAGTTTCTAACTTTACAATAAAATTTCGGCATTGAAGTTTATGTAAATTCAATACGGGTCCATAAATTGAAATCCAATCGTTACGTATGGCAAAGAGAACACGGAATTTTTTTATTTTTCCATGGAAATTCTCCGTTTCTTTCGCTTCTTATTCGATATTTAAAACTACAATTTTCTTAGTATTTATTAAAATAATATAAATAAATAAATGTATTAACAAATTGTCCTTAAGAATTAAATGTATTTACGATAAGCTTACATACATTATTGATTTTCATTAAAGGAGAAATTCAGCTTATGAAAGCTTAACTAAGGATAGATGATGCGTGGAAGATAAACCAGTTGTTTATTTTGTAGATATTTATCATAAATTACGCGTTTAAATCAACTATTAAGCATTTGCTAATTAAATTTTGTACGCGAAGAAGCGATCGTCGCAACCAAACGCCGAAGCGTTTGGTTGCGTTACGCAAAGGTTACGCGCTCCTATGCAAATAAACGATTTTTACGTATAACAGAGGGAAAGTATGGTGATCGGTGATTAAAAAAAATGACCACGCTCTAAAATTTTGGACTCGGGAGACTTCGAAATACAAAAAATAATCTGGGGATTTTTCTGTGTATGAGAGGAGGGAACGAGATTTTATTCATCCACTTTGAAGCTTAATAACTCCTGTGTTTTTTGTCGAAAATTTCTGAAATTTTGTAGGGAGGTTAAGGTATTAGGGAAATTAATGCTGTTAAAATTTGAAGGTTAAAGGTCGATGGGGTAAGGAGATACAGCGAGTTAATGTGTCTTATGTAACTCGTTGCTGTATTTTCTTTTTTAATGATTTGTTTCTTAACAATTAATATAATTCAGATTATTTATATAAATGTAAGGTTTAAAATTGCATTTTTTTTATCCTTCACTCGTTACGTGAACTATTTTAAGTGACAAAATCGCGTACTTTATTATTACTTTTAAACAGGAAAATCATTCATAAATGCATTTGTTTCTCTCTTTAAAAGTTAAATAATAGGCAATTTATATGAAGTAGGTCTATAATTTATATAATGAAATGTTGCTTGAAATTCCAAACTATCTAAATAATGGATTAATTGTATATGTTGACTATTAAATTCTGTTAGAAATTCTGCAATTCTCTCGACATGTATTATAAAGCGTACAATACCATAGAAGTTAGAATCTTGAATGCAACAATTGTAGATTCTGAATAACGAAGCAACTTTGTTTAATTGCTTATTTATGTAGTCTAGATGAATGTTTCTGTAACGATGACAAATTAATGTGCTGCTATTACATAATGCGCTATTCAAAATGACTATAAATTGCTAAAATTCCGCCATTTTTAATGCTAAGTAACGGGTGTTTATGGCAAAGTATTCTTCTCTTACCACAGAATTGAGGAAAGTTTAAATGAAATTCTTTATTGAAAAAGTCATTCAAATAGTTTATATAATTTGTATTAAATTTACAGTTTAATTATAATTATAATTAAGTGAGAAATTTTGAAAATGATACGCGTCAACTTACGCCATTACGCGTTAAGTGAAAATATTTAAAATAATGGCGTGGCGAAGAGATACCAAAATTTTAAATTTTATCGTTCAATTTTTATTAATTTATAACGTACACAATTAAAAATTTAATTGCAGTCGTTTATAAATGATAAACCTGTTTAAAACGGTAACCTGCCAAAGCGGAGGAAATATTCGGTTCCGCGTGAGTCCGGTTTACACAGGTTTTACTGTATATAAATCTTTTAAAATATCATTTTAAAATTTAAAATTAAAACCTGTGTAAACCGGACTCACGCGGTACCCGTTTTGAACCGGTTTTACTGTACTTCAAACAATACAGGGAAGATCCGTTTACGAATAGAAGTAAACATTGGCGCCTTGCGGGGTGGAATATTGACTGTATATTTTCCTTATCGTACATACGCAATTCCAATTTTTTATAAGATCTTGAAAGGCAAAAATTACGGTAATGGAAGTTTCTATTGCTTATATATTTAAAATTATACGCAGCGTAACCTGCCTAAACGAAAAAAAAACTTCGAAATCGAGCGATTGTTTTACATTAAGGAAAAATATTCGGTGGCGTGCGAATCCGGCTTACACAGGTTTTACTGTATCTAAAATAATTACCGTTTCGTAAAAATTACTCATGATGTTAGGCATTTTTTTCCTTTGTTTTTTGGCTGTTTTCCTTTGTGATAGATTCTTCCGGCGAACAAAACAAGGAAGCCATTTTTTTATTTATTTTTCTGACCCATTATCTTATCTATTTTCTTTCCTACTTTCTTATAAAACGCTTCGATACTTCTCTATAATTGGTTTTATATCTAAAGAGTAGCCGTATTTATCTGTATTATCAGTAAGGTGATGTACAGTATAGTATTTAAATTGCATTATATTTCATTTAGTGTATAAAATACAAGGCATAAGTATGGTACGTGTGTCGTGTCGTTAATGGCGGAAAGAAACTAGATCTATGATTAAATGGCGGTCAAACTTTCTCCAAATATTCTATCGATCTCTAATTACGAGGCAATTAATATGAAACTAAGGGCAATTCATTTAGAAATCATTAATTATTTACCGTAATTTATGTAAGTTAAAGTAATTACATTCATCTAAATACGAGGTAACGTCGGCAGCCAAGTATGTATGTAGAGTAAAACCTGTTAAAAGCGGAAACCTGCGTAAATTCTACAGAACCGAGCGACTTTCTACTTTAAAATAAACCTGTTCAATGCGATTCCGGTTTACGCAGATTTTACTGTATATGTAACTAAGTTTGCGATTGCTTATAACCGAACCAATGACGTTGCTTGTTTCATCATGGCCTTCTCGTATATATCACGAATTTCCGATTTTTCCCGTTGGGTGGCGCGTCGTGATTCGAATTATGAATAATAATAATAAAAATATGGAGGTATATTTCAATTAAATAAGCTATTTATATCGGGCGAATTACATTCATTATAGTTTAACGAAGAGCTGCCATATTTATTCGGAGATTTTAGAATACAGCCCGTACCTCGATATAGCGTTAATCCGAATGTTTGTGAAGTGAAATCAACAAATACAGTACAGTCAAACTTTGATTTAGCGCCAGCATTTGTTGGACTCTCAATTTAATATTTACGGTCACGACCCATTGCCGGCATTCAATGATGCTTTACGCCAGGT
>NW_019384550.1:201027-227257 GCF_000671375.1 Centruroides sculpturatus | reverse complement strand
AAAAAAAAAAAAAATGTAACGTAATATATTTTTTAAATAGCTTTAAAATTGAAATGACTAAAGTAAGAGGATTTTAAAGTGGATTTTAATGTAATTATACGTCATTTTTTTATTTATTTTTGAAACAAGAGAATGTCTGCCATATTTTTATATAAATATAGACAAATTGATATCCATAGAATTTATTATATTCTCATATGATCGATTGTTCATTGTATACACGTTTTACAATTTTATTACTTTTTTTGAATCACCCTGTATAAGTTTACAGGAGAATAATGTTAAAGATAACTTGTAAAATCACTTTTCTCTTATGAGAATTTAAAATAGTGAAAGAAAATGCCCGCATCAGTATGCAAAATTTGAGTCGGTGGCTTACTTTATTCTCTCAATAATCCTTAGTTTGTTCTTTATAGGGAATTTTATAGTTTAAACTATGGTTAAAATATCAAAAGTTACTTCTTTTGAGTCATTTTAAGAGCATTTAATAGAATTTAAATATCGAAGTAGATGCGCTTTAACGTTTTATATTCAAGTGTCCGCCGTTATCTCTTGTTATTTGTACAGGTTTCTTAATTGAAGATAAAAGTCTACTAACAAAAAAAATAAAATAAAATAAAATAAAAATAGCTAAATTTACATACTCTTTTATCAGAAATCGCTTTGATCTTCTTAAAATTCAGTTTAAAATAAAGAAAATGAACATTTTAAAGCATAAAAAAACAGCAAGAATTGTTGATGCAATTTTTAAACTTAAGATAAAATTTTCTAAAACAATTTTTAATTTGATGAAAAAAAAAATTGAATTTGTAATACAACATCTCGAAAATGCAATTATTATTATTTTTTTCTATCTTTCTTCCTTTTTCTTTAAGGTAAAAGAAGAAGAAGAAGAAAAAAAAAATTAAATAAAAATAACTCTTTTTTTTGAAATTAAGATGTTTCAACCTTCAAGATTGTTTAAATTTTTCTTTGCATTTTATAGGTTTATTTATTATGCATATGTAAGATCACTTTCAAAAATGTTTCATTATCTGTTCGAGTTGTGCAATTTGTTATTCAAAACGTGAAGAAATGTTGCATATCATTCTAATCCTTTGTGGTTTGAGTGTTCAACGTGATAGCACATCCGCCTTCATCAATCTTTCCTCTCTTGATGACAAGCTTTCACGTTGAAATTCGACGCACTTTGCGGTTTTAAGACATGTCAAGCAGCAAAAATCTTTCAAGAAAAAAAAAAAGAGAGAAAGAAAGAAAAAAAAAGAAATATAGATAATACATTTTTATACATTTTTACAAAAAAAAATTCCTCGACTAAATCCATAAAAACTACGAAGAAATGTAATTTTACGTATCATCTTCTTACATCTAAATTCATCTTCGTGTTCCTGTACTGAATCTACTTAGTAACAAAGAAAAAAATTAAAGCAATTTGTGAATAAAATATTAATTAAAAATTATAATTTTATAAATTAAACGTATGGTTTTTATGATTTTTAGAAGAATGGACATAATTGCGATCCATCAAATCACTTCATTTTAATATAAATTTCTGAAGTGTATAACGAGCTTAAGACATCATTATAATATATAATTCTGCTTAAATTGATAAATTAGAAAGTGTAAAAAATCTATAGAAACTTAAATGAAAGGATTACGTTTGCATTTACAACATTTACAAGAGCTTAAACTATTTAAGAACTGTACTAGAGTTTAACGATGCATAAGTTAAACATTAAAAAAAAAGTTATTTTAATAAGTAGTANGAGTCGGTGGCTTACTTTATTCTCTCAATAATCCTTAGTTTGTTCTTTATAGGGAATTTTATAGTTTAAACTATGGTTAAAATATCAAAAGTTACTTCTTTTGAGTCATTTTAAGAGCATTTAATAGAATTTAAATATCGAAGTAGATGCGCTTTAACGTTTTATATTCAAGTGTCCGCCGTTATCTCTTGTTATTTGTACAGGTTTCTTAATTGAAGATAAAAGTCTACTAACAAAAAAAATAAAATAAAATAAAATAAAAATAGCTAAATTTACATACTCTTTTATCAGAAATCGCTTTGATCTTCTTAAAATTCAGTTTAAAATAAAGAAAATGAACATTTTAAAGCATAAAAAAACAGCAAGAATTGTTGATGCAATTTTTAAACTTAAGATAAAATTTTCTAAAACAATTTTTAATTTGATGAAAAAAAAAATTGAATTTGTAATACAACATCTCGAAAATGCAATTATTATTATTTTTTTCTATCTTTCTTCCTTTTTCTTTAAGGTAAAAGAAGAAGAAGAAGAAAAAAAAAATTAAATAAAAATAACTCTTTTTTTTGAAATTAAGATGTTTCAACCTTCAAGATTGTTTAAATTTTTCTTTGCATTTTATAGGTTTATTTATTATGCATATGTAAGATCACTTTCAAAAATGTTTCATTATCTGTTCGAGTTGTGCAATTTGTTATTCAAAACGTGAAGAAATGTTGCATATCATTCTAATCCTTTGTGGTTTGAGTGTTCAACGTGATAGCACATCCGCCTTCATCAATCTTTCCTCTCTTGATGACAAGCTTTCACGTTGAAATTCGACGCACTTTGCGGTTTTAAGACATGTCAAGCAGCAAAAATCTTTCAAGAAAAAAAAAAGAGAGAGAAAGAGAGAAAAAAAAAGAAATATAGATAACTTTATACATTTTTACAAAAAAAAAATTCCTCGACTAAATCCATAAAAACTACGAAGAAATGTAATTTTACGTATCATCTTCTTACATCTAAATTCATCTTCGTGTTCCTGTACTGAATCTACTTAGTAACAAAGAAAAAAATTAAAGCAATTTGTGAATAAAATATTAATTAAAAATTATAATTTTATAAATTAAACGTATGGTTTTTATGATTTTTAGAAGAATGGACATAATTGCGATCCATCAAATCACTTCATTTTAATATAAATTTCTGAAGTGTATAACGAGCTTAAGACATCATTATAATATATAATTCTGCTTAAATTGATAAATTAGAAAGTGTAAAAAATCTATAGAAACTTAAATGAAAGGATTACGTTTGCATTTACAACATTTACAAGAGCTTAAACTATTTAAGAACTGTACTAGAGTTTAACGATGCATAAGTTAAACATTAAAAAAAAAGTTATTTTAATAAGTAGTATATTAATTATGGAATATTTTACACGTATTTTATGGAAATTTTCTTTAATAAAAGTAATTTATTCCAATATTAAATAGAAATAAAAATAAGTTTATTATTATTTTACCATAAGAAGTACGAAGAATATTTGCTGTAAAAATGTTCATTTTTATACTAAATTTTGGCCATTTTCGATGGCCCATTATGTATTTTTTTAATAATTATTAATTCTATAACTTTTAAACCGTAAATTCATTTAAAATTTTCGAGAATTTATTGCTTTTTTTTCTAAAATTTGTAGATATTATATTGGTTCTTCGATCCATACATGCGAATGCTTACCAAATTTTGAAGGAGAACAATGCGAAAAGAGAAAAGACATTGCCAAATGTAAGTCGTCTAATTTACTAATTATATAATAAAATTTATAAATAAATATAATTTATTTTTTACTTTATCATAATATACTAGAAAAATCTATATTTATAAAGTGGTATTTGATAAAAGATGCATCAAGAGCAAAGGGATTACCACTTTCCAAGTGGCATTTTAATGTAAAAATTATTAAAAAAATATACCATTTAAATTGATATTTGTTGATTTTCTTCGATTGTCGTTCACAATTAAAGTTTTATTTTCTTTTTTTCTTAAATTTAATACAAAGTTTTTAATTGATTTTAGTCGTTTTTAAAGGAAAGAATTGCTGAAGAATTTTCCAATAATTTTTTTGTTTTTTCCTATAGGAATGAGTCGTTACAATGTTCTCGATCATGTCAAAAATAATGATTAATCGCTTGATATGAAACGAATTTTCATGTAACGTTTGTATTAAGTCTATCAATTTATCTATAAAATTAACTTTTATTTGTTTTGATACTCATTTTTAGACTCGACGTTCTTCGATTTTCTTTTCTTATTTATTTATTTTTCTCGTATTTTTGCATTCATTTTTCATTAAAAATAACTACGTCTAGATCAAGAAATCAAGTAAAAAGAAGGAAAAAAAATTAAGTAATTTCCAATTCTGATGATGGATACATCATTTTAGATTCAAAGATGTTATCAAGAGTAGAAAGACAGTAATCAATTATCGATTTTTGTCTTCATTATAAGCCGTATCAAGTTAAATGATTTTTGAATGAAAGTATTTGATATTCAAGTAATTATAGGTTATAAACTTAGTTTATTTAATAAAATACTTCAAGATTAATTTATAAAAGATGGGAAGATATATTAAAATTATATTTAATTTTTAAATTTCGTATAATATTTTGTGGTAATCTGGAGGAAAGTCTTTTATCGTGTACGCGATTTGAATATAAAATCTCGAGTTCTACATTTGAAAGAGAAGTCTTTATTCGCTCCTTTCTTGGAATATAAATGATTATCTTTTAATCACTAAAAGTTTTAATTCGATTTTAAAATCTTCATTCACTCCAAATGTTCTTAAGACACGTGAGAAAGATCTTACAAAGTATCTTTTCATAAGCTTATATGAAGCTTATCATCGTCCTTAAATCATCATCATTCTTCATTCATTTTCCTTTCTTGTATAAGAATGAAGATTGCTAAAGATTTGCATCTCATCGTATTCATAATTACTATTACTGTATTATGTAAAAAAAAAATGTAACGTAATATATTTTTTAAATAGCTTTAAAATTGAAATGACTAAAGTAAGAGGATTTTAAAGTGGATTTTAATGTAATTATACGTCATTTTTTTATTTATTTTTGAAACAAGAGAATGTCTGCCATATTTTTATATAAATATAGACAAATTGATATCCATAGAATTTATTATATTCTCATATGATCGATTGTTCATTGTATACACGTTTTACAATTTTATTACTTTTTTTGAATCACCCTGTATAAGTTTACAGGAGAATAATGTTAAAGATAACTTGTAAAATCACTTTTCTCTTATGAGAATTTAAAATAGTGAAAGAAAATGCCCGCATCAGTATGCAAAATTTGAGTCGGTGGCTTACTTTATTCTCTCAATAATCCTTAGTTTGTTCTTTATAGGGAATTTTATAGTTTAAACTATGGTTAAAATATCAAAAGTTACTTCTTTTGAGTCATTTTAAGAGCATTTAATAGAATTTAAATATCGAAGTAGATGCGCTTTAACGTTTTATATTCAAGTGTCCGCCGTTATCTCTTGTTATTTGTACAGGTTTCTTAATTGAAGATAAAAGTCTACTAACAAAAAAAATAAAATAANTTGACTGGATGCTGTGGAGCAATTCTCTCTCTCTCTCTTACTTATAAATTTTAATATTAAACTTAAATATTTATAAATGAAATAAAATCTTATTAATATCGATTCATTCGCTATTAACTGAATTAATTTTTATGTTTTTAATTGATTTATTTTATATCATATTTAAAAATATAATACAGTATATAATCAAGAGGAAACATTACAGACTTTATAACAGTTAATTAATTATAATATTAGATGCTGTTTCAGAATAATTTTATATTAATAATAATAATTATTTTTTTTTATAAACCATAACATTGTAGGTAAAACAAGGTTCCTCATAGGTTTTAAAATTTCCGATAAGAATAAGGATTATTTACAAGTGGCTGACAAGCAACTAAAGAAAGAAATTGAAAATGCAGTGAGTACTAACCTGTGAGTTCTAAAAAACATAGATAATGGTACAGTATTTATTAATAACCCATAAACACTTTCGTATTCTAAATATATATATAAATATATATGCTTTATGATTATGGCGAGGTGGAAAAAAAAATGTTATACAGTCGACCCCCTATAAGACTGTAGATAATTCCGTTTTATATGAATTTCATGTTGTACGAGTCACTTAGATTTTACAAATTCGTGTGCCGAGCTGTGAACGGCTCATGTATTTGTAAAATCTAAGTGACTCGTACAACATGGAATTCATATAAAACGGAATTATCAACAGTGTTATAGGGGGTCGACTGGTATTTCAATATTATTGCATTTTAATTAAATAAGTTCAATATTTAAAATATTCAATACAGAGAAAATAATATTAAGAAATGAATCCTGTTTAATTTTAATTGTTTTTTATGATTACAAAAATGAAACCTCTCGTTAACCAATTCTTTCGACTTATTTCTTAAGCCATTTTACACCTCTGTTTACCCATCAATTCAAACAAATCATCAATTTTTATGCCAATTCCTGAAAAGTAATCGATTCTGGAATTCATTTTCTCATTACTCCACATGCACTGAGTGCGTGTAGAATTATGAAACATGCACTCAGTGCATGTGGAGTAATGAAAAATGATGAATGCAATTCCTCAAGTCGGATGCCGCTGCCAATTATAGACGTTCTTAAATAGTCTATTATTAAAATCTTCGATCACGCCATCGATGAATGGAGTTTTTTGGGGTTTTCTTCGCGTGTCTTGTTTCCATTGACATTTGTAAAATTTGAGCACAATAAACAACTTTTGATGTAAAGACACTGTTTTACTTCTTCACATATTATGTCTTATCCGCCCCTATCCCGTGTACAGTAGTACCCACACAATCCATTAGCAGGACTGTAAATTTTGTCTTCTTTGGTGTAGTCTCAATTCATCCTTGTTGCTGAGTCCAGCGTTTCGGACTTTTTCACCTGGACTTGGCATTCTTTTCTTCCGACGAACACGCTTTTGAGGTTCCAAATCGATTTTGAGCTCAGTACACTTCTCTTCCACAAACTTTAGATCGCCATCGATGACTTCGTTCCTATTATCTGTCAGAAACTTGATCAACGCCCTCAACTTTTGAGCACAATCCCGTAAATTTAGTCCCTTTTTCTGTAAGTAGCAGAGAGTATCGTTGATTTCAACCAAAATTGGCGCCCAAAAACCAAGAAATGCGATGAATGTGAACGACCGCACGGCGAACAAAACTAATCCTGCATCTGATCTTATGTTGGTATTTTCGTCAGTACCAGTCAGTTGTTCCAAAACATCCAATATCTCACCGAAAATACAGCTTCACCGCTTTAACAACATATCCTCTGGCACTCCAAGCGATGCGTTGAGGTAGAAAAGAATGTGTACAAACGTTCAAGAGTCACGAAGAAAGTTATTGAATTAACTTCAGCATGAACGGCATGAAGACCGGCCAAGTTCAGACTATGCAACAAACTTGGCCTTCGGATTAATTTCGGAAATGCGTTTTTGGACGCCATTGTACTTTCAGGAATAGTTCATCTTGCTCTTGACCTAACGTTTCGCTTCCAGCTACAAACTGATTGATATTAAACATAAGCACCATATTGAACTTTAGAACCCGGCAGCATATAAATTGATAGTGAATTGGGTAATAATATGACAGAATTTGCTTTAAGGCCACAATCGAAGACATTTATACTAATGAGAAAATGGTTTATAGTTTCCCTATTGCACAAGTATCATCTCATTTTGTCCTATACACACGTAGAAAATCATTGAATCTCCCAGAAAGGAAATAATAGAAAATCAATAAATTTCTTTTATATTTATTGATTTTCGATTATTTTTTGGTTCAGATTCAATAAAGTTCTTTTTTTCTTTCTGTTTCTTTCTCATATTTCCATTTAAAAAAAGAAAAATCATAGCATATGTTACTTAATGGTTTGACTGGATGCTGTGGAGCAATTCTCTCTCTCTCTTTCACCCTCCCCATAGTNATAAATTTTAATATTAAACTTAAATATTTATAAATGAAATAAAATCTTATTAATATCGATTCATTCGCTATTAACTGAATTAATTTTTATGTTTTTAATTGATTTATTTTATATCATATTTAAAAATATAATACAGTATATAATCAAGAGGAAACATTACAGACTTTATAACAGTTAATTAATTATAATATTAGATGCTGTTTCAGAATAATTTTATATTAATAATAATAATTATTTTTTTTTATAAACCATAACATTGTAGGTAAAACAAGGTTCCTCATAGGTTTTAAAATTTCCGATAAGAATAAGGATTATTTACAAGTGGCTGACAAGCAACTAAAGAAAGAAATTGAAAATGCAGTGAGTACTAACCTGTGAGTTCTAAAAAACATAGATAATGGTACAGTATTTATTAATAACCCATAAACACTTTCGTATTCTAAATATATATATAAATATATATGCTTTATGATTATGGCGAGGTGGAAAAAAAAATGTTATACAGTCGACCCCCTATAAGACTGTAGATAATTCCGTTTTATATGAATTTCATGTTGTACGAGTCACTTAGATTTTACAAATTCGTGTGCCGAGCTGTGAACGGCTCATGTATTTGTAAAATCTAAGTGACTCGTACAACATGGAATTCATATAAAACGGAATTATCAACAGTGTTATAGGGGGTCGACTGGTATTTCAATATTATTGCATTTTAATTAAATAAGTTCAATATTTAAAATATTCAATACAGAGAAAATAATATTAAGAAATGAATCCTGTTTAATTTTAATTGTTTTTTATGATTACAAAAATGAAACCTCTCGTTAACCAATTCTTTCGACTTATTTCTTAAGCCATTTTACACCTCTGTTTACCCATCAATTCAAACAAATCATCAATTTTTATGCCAATTCCTGAAAAGTAATCGATTCTGGAATTCATTTTCTCATTACTCCACATGCACTGAGTGCGTGTAGAATTATGAAACATGCACTCAGTGCATGTGGAGTAATGAAAAATGATGAATGCAATTCCTCAAGTCGGATGCCGCTGCCAATTATAGACGTTCTTAAATAGTCTATTATTAAAATCTTCGATCACGCCATCGATGAATGGAGTTTTTTGGGGTTTTCTTCGCGTGTCTTGTTTCCATTGACATTTGTAAAATTTGAGCACAATAAACAACTTTTGATGTAAAGACACTGTTTTACTTCTTCACATATTATGTCTTATCCGCCCCTATCCCGTGTACAGTAGTACCCACACAATCCATTAGCAGGACTGTAAATTTTGTCTTCTTTGGTGTAGTCTCAATTCATCCTTGTTGCTGAGTCCAGCGTTTCGGACTTTTTCACCTGGACTTGGCATTCTTTTCTTCCGACGAACACGCTTTTGAGGTTCCAAATCGATTTTGAGCTCAGTACACTTCTCTTCCACAAACTTTAGACCGCCATCGATGACTTCGTTCCTATTATCTGTCAGAAACTTGATCAACGCCCTCAACTTTTGAGCACAATCCCGTAAATTTAGTCCCTTTTTCTGTAAGTAGCAGAGAGTATCGTTGATTTCAACCAAAATTGGCGCCCAAAAACCAAGAAATGCGATGAATGTGAACGACCGCACGGCGAACAAAACTAATCCTGCATCTGATCTTATGTTGGTATTTTCGTCAGTACCAGTCAGTTGTTCCAAAACATCCAATATCTCACCGAAAATACAGCTTCACCGCTTTAACAACATATCCTCTGGCACTCCAAGCGATGCGTTGAGGTAGAAAAGAATGTGTACAAACGTTCAAGAGTCACGAAGAAAGTTATTGAATTAACTTCAGCATGAACGGCATGAAGACCGGCCAAGTTCAGACTATGCGACAAACTTGGCCTTCGGATTAATTTCGGAAATGCGTTTTTGGACGCCATTGTACTTCCCGCTCATTATCGCAGCATTGTCATACCCTCGGCCTCTACAATCCATAATATCCAATCCGTCTTCCTTCAGCTTATTGAGAATAATTTCTGTGATGTTTTCCGCGTGCATGTCTTTTGAGTCTATAAAATCTATAAATGGCTCCTGAACAGTCACCGAAGTACCTTCAAAAACGACGTACCTCAGAATTTGCGAGGTTTGGTCGATGAGAGAGAGATCAGAAGTAAAAAATTATGGCAAAATACTTTGCTTTCTTCACTTTTACGATGATCTTATTTCTGACATGGCTTGCCAGAAGCCGAATAAACTCTTTTTGAACTTCAGGCGATAGATATGACGTTTGTTTAGGACCTGACCTCACGTTCAGAACATGTTACCTAAGCACTGGATCATCATCTTCTTCTTGCAGGTGTTAATATGGAGATTATAGCTTAAATAGGCTCTTTCTCCGATAGACTTGTGTATGATCGCTATGCGACCGATGAGCCAGCCGTACCTGAACGGCCTAATCGCGCGCGCGGGAAATAATGCCTTCCGGGAAAACTTTTATGGGGAACTGGCATCCTATTCAGTCGTTATTGGCAAGGAGAAAACCCGGAAAACTCCAAGCAGCCAGCCTGTCCGACCGTGGCGCGAACCCACGACGAACCTCCCAGTCTTTAGGGTTTGGTCACCACTACGATGAGCGGCAACGGAGACCACTCGCCCACTGGTGGGAGCAAGCACTGGATCATATTTTGACAACAGCTGCATAAGTTCCAGAAAGTTCCCCTTGTTGTCACTGGTTTCATCTTCTCGGTGGCCTCCTAGTGCAAGGTTTTGTTTGGCAAAAAATCGAATAATATTTAGTATTCTTGTCAGAATTTCCTTCCATTTTACTTGCTGATTCTTGATCAATTGCTGCGTTTGCACGTATATTGTTGCATCTTTTTTGTTCCGAGTTCTGATTACGAGTTCTGATTCCGAGTTCTTTCCATGTCTTGGAGCATTCAACATGGCGTTTGCTCGACTCGTGATTGGAAACCTTTGGGTAAAGTTTCCACTAGCAGCTGAAACCATTGGTCGAACTGAATCCAGATTCAGTGTCCTCATTTTTTTTTCGAATCGAACAACACGCAGCAGAAGCAAAACAGTGCTCTTTTCGCTGGCGATCAAGGATCTCAAAACATTTTTTTCCGTTCGGCATTTTGCGGTAGAACCATTCCTTTGTCAAATCCAATGTCCGTATAAGTTTGTCCAGTTTTGATGGTTTCTTGAGCGGCGCTTTTACATGTCGCATACAACATAGATATGTAAGTAATTCGTAAAAGGCAGTTATAATAATTTCAGTGTCTTGAGTAACGTACAACAAGTGACAACTACTCACCTGTTTTATGTCAGTGTCAGTCAATGCTCATCTAGTTTTCAGATATCCAGTGGGGGGTTGGAAAAAGTTGGCGGAAACCGGGGTCAAGGCAGGGTCAAAGGCGAAAGGCGAATAGTCGTGTTCTGTTAGGAAGGAAATTTTCAAAACCTTTAAATTATCATACTTGAAATTTTAAATGAATGTCAAATGTATACGTCGACAATTAAAATGATTGAATTGAATGGAATCGTACAGTCAACGCCGGATCAGCACTCCCACAAGGTGGTGCTGATGTTTGGTCAACACACGAGTAACAAATAACTACATAAAAATAGTTGCATGGGACAATGGACAAATGTTGTTCGTTAGTTTCTTTTATATTTGCAGAATAGGCTAGATACAAGTCATGAATTTTCTGTTGTTAAGTGATACTGAAATTTGGATGGAAGATTGAGTATGGATGTGGATTAGTGTTACCACCCGTCCGGTTTTTACCCGGACAGTCCGGGAATTGATTCACTGTCCGGATGAACTATTAATTTTGTCCGGGAATATCGTAGAAATTGTGAAATTACGATGAAACAAAGTTCTTGCAAATATTTTTACAAATTTAACTATTTTAACTGCGAAAGAACTCGCACTCACAAACTCATCTACAATTCTGCCATGTTAGTCAGTTTATTCTGACGTGTGGCGCAACCTTTCAAATAGAGCTAAGTTATCTGTACCTGTTCTTTCTTAATTTATGTTACTTACATTACTCCTACGCAAGTCCCTAGTCCCTAACTCTGACTGATTTACAACCGGCATGAACGTTATTCTTCGCATTGTAAAATGACATTGCGCATGCGTCAGGAACTTCTGTTTGAACAAACCTGACCTGCTATCTGGGTCGGCAATTTTGAAAAGGTGGCAATACTAAGCTGGATGTTGATTTTTTTTTATGGATACGGCAATGCAACACATGGGCAATCTGCCTAGGGAGAATGCCTTCCGGGAGGCCTTTTTAAGGGAAACAGGCCCCTATTTAAGTGTTACAGACATGGAGAAAACCCAGAAAACTCCACATGGCCGGCCCGTCTAAGTGAGGCGCAAACCCACGATCGAACTCCCTGTGTTCAAGGAACAAAGACTGCCTGGCCAATGGTGGGCATCCAGCTTGTTCCTTTTCCCTCAGGAGAAGTTGATACTTCTAATTGTAATCCGATTTGTTTTTTCCCCCTCCATTTAAAGTTTTTTCCATTCTTCTCTCTTTATGTGCTGTAGCCACTAAGAAAACTTATTTAATTATATCTATCATGGGTCCAGCCAAGCCAACAATGGTGGCTGCTAAGTGATGAGGGACGGGACCCAATATATCTGGAATGGACTGATTATGAAATTTCCTGGAATTGCTTGTCCAGATTCAATCCTGGGTCCCCTTAGCGATAGGCTGATGTCATCTGGCTGTCTCCTTCTCCTCCTCCTCCTCCTCTTCATCATCATCATCTTCAAAGGAATGAAAAAAAATATGTCTAAATTTGTTGGTTTTATTTTGTTCACCACTTTTTCAAGTTGGTGTTTTTTTTCAAACTGTTCGGAATTTGTTGCTCTGAAAATTGGCAACCTAAGCACCATTTTGTATGTATGGAAATTGACGGTAAGACAATTGTAAAAATTGTATATTCATTTAATTCTTGTAATACCTATGTGGATATTTATCGTAAGAGTTGATTCAGATTATTGTTTCCAGAGCCAGAACAATGATGACATTCTCTTCTGTTATTATTTATCAATCAATCTTTTTCTAGATCTTATCTTCAGCTGAAATTTCTTCTTAATTGGAGATAGATTGGCTGAAAGTAAGATCAACTATCTATTAGCTTCAAGAATAAATTAATCTAATTCTATAAAACAGGAGCTTCCATTTTTATGAAATGTATTAGAAATTTTTTTTTATAAAATTTTAAAATATTCACTTTAGAGATCATCATCTTTTCAAAATGTTTTAAAATTAATTATTAAATGTACTGGTCTAATTTGTTTTGAAGTATATAATTGTAATTTTATTACATCATTCATGTTTGATGTTAATTTTTAGCATTAAAATAGGCCTGTAGTTTTTTAATATGATTGCCAAATGTTTTAAGTCTATTAATATTATTACAATAACATGTAAAAAGATAACGTTTTATTAATCCATCTTCATTAGTGTCAGTGTCAATTTATTAATCTAGCTAACATTGAACATACAAACATTTTGATTAAACAAAGTAATTATTATCTTATAAAAGTATGATGGTTTCTAAAGGAAAATCCACTCTATGAAATACTGGTAAAGAAAAAGACAGATGCAATTTAATCACAGAATAGAAAATAAGATCATTATAATTTGTTTTTTATTGTAAATTATGAAGTTATGAATCAACAGTCAAAAAGATTGTCACATAATTCAATGAATAGATGCAATTTCTATATTATTGGATTTTGCAATTAGTAGAACTGGTGCAAAGAGTAAAGAGAATCTTTAATCAAAACATAAATTCTGCTGATCTTTTTGTTTACAACTGGAATAGAGTAGTTAATACTTGCCATTTGTTTATCTGGTTAACATTATGACTCATAAATTGGATACTTTATTCATAATTGTTCTTATCTATTTTAATCATTCTTCATTAAAACAATTGCTAGATAAAAATATATAAAGCTATAATTATAACTGATTCTGTTTCAAATTTAAAATTTTCTTACCAATTAATTAAAGATGTAATCATAACAGAAAAATAATCAAGATTCTAGATTATTTTGCATACATCCATCATTATTACAAGTGTAAAATGTAATTAAATAAATTTTGTGTAATGATATTTCTCAGGAAGCTGAAATGTTATATGAACAAAAATCAATTATACAATTTATAAATAATTCATAAAATCTTTGTCCTGATTACATTATAAATATCCATTTCACATTATTTTTAAAGCATATGTGATATAATTTTTTTCAGGATTCTTTATCTAAATTTTGTACTATTTTTTTTTTAAATAAAACATTTATTATTAATTCTGTAGTATAGTTTTACTGTTAAATAACTAGATGTAGTTTGTAATGTTCTGAAAGCTTTTATGACTTTCGTATTTAAAAAACCGTACTTGTATTAAATTAAAATTTAAGTCTTGCATAAAAATAATAAATATGTTTCATGTTCCAGTTGTCAAAATTATTTAATGCTGGATCTGTACAAACTGAGAACTTAACAGTTTTGAGCATTAAGTAAGTCAGTTTAAATTTTGATTATTTAATTAATAGTATTAACTAATTATGTATATATGTAGGGGAGACCATTCTATATCTAGACACTTTTTGGTTTACAATCATTTGTTATGAATTAAGGCTAATAGAGAACAAACTTAATTATACTCAGTCACAGCACTGTCCATTGTACAACTTTTGAAGCTGCTACTTCATTAATATCAAAAATGGATTTTCCGAAAAAACTTTTCAAAAATGGCACATCATCCAATTGTGAAAGAGGGTGCTATATGACCAGACAGTGGCATTCTACCTTTGGACATAAAGATTTCGAGCCAAAATTTATTTAAGAGCATAAGCTACACATGCCAATAATAAATATCTATGAAAAATTTTTCCTTGCAAGACATGTGACAAGAAGTTTGTCATCAGATGCAAATTCATCCTGTATATCTATTCAGGCAATACTTTGTCAATGGCATTTTGAAGATCTGTACCCACCTAGAAAACGTATTAATAAAGCCAGATTTGTATGCAAGTGCTTGTTTTTCTCATCAAATGTTATGTCAAAACCTCTACAGAAACACAATTTGGGTGTAAGTCGATCATATTAAGGTCATCCAATGATACACATTTTGTATGCATTTATGAGATTTTACTACATATTTGATAGATTTGACCATTTTCAGGACAAAAGTGTTTTATAAACTTTATGGCTTGTGTGAATGATTGCAAGTGCTATTTTTTTCAATTAAGCTATAATCTTTTTCTGTTATCTGTGCAGTGAATCTTTTTTGTGCATTTACAGTTCCTGTCAGAAATAACACTCTGCAATTTAATTACAAATGACTGCAAAATTAAAATGTTTTAAATTTAAATATCTAATTCACATTCTTTAAACACAATCATCTTCAAATAACTTGTAAACAACTGTATATATATAGAAATAAGTTTAATAATGATCAATTAGATAGTGTAGAAAGTCATAAAATTTCATTGAACATGTAATTTTATTCATAATTTATTTGATTGTGCACATCTTACCTGAAATATTATTCTAATATGTATTTTGTCCCTATGTGTCAGTTATTGTTGCATGTTTATTCCCTCCCACATAAACAGTGTGACGTAATAGATATTAGTAAGATTAAGTAAAATATAAATACATTTCAACCTAAAAATTTTAGCATATATCACCGGTGCTTTTAACAGGCAATAATGTGCATATAACAGTGCACATATCTGACACTTTTACCTGCATATATATACAAATATATTGCATTTTTAAATTTATATAAATCAATCCTGTACTTCTTAATGATGTAAATATATCTCTTAATTAAAAATGATTGTTTTAAAATATTCAATGTTGATGCAAGCCTGTTGAAATATAAACAAAATTCATGTCAGTGGATGCATTTGCTAGTGGAATTGTATGTATTGTCTGGTTGTGGAAATGGAATGTGTTTTTTGATGTATAATAGTGACTCTTGATTTGACAACAATATAACAGGGATCTGCACACACCCAATAGACTTATTTCTTCAAAGGTTGATTGCTGCAAAACATGCTGACTGAGCATCTTACAAGTATTGCCTGAAAAAATTAAATAAAATTCATGAAATTGGTTATTTACCATTTTCTATGTCCACATGGTTATCCCCATCTTGCTGAAATTCATGCTGCAGATTCAGTACATGGATGCCACTTAGCAGTAAACTCAGGATTTCTTTATGAGTTATACATTGCAAAGTATAAATTGCCCATGGTGGAACTGTCCATACATGGAATAATCTCCCCTACATTTAAAAAATATATATATCTATTTTTTAAAACTATATATTAATAATTTATTAAATTTTATTAGTTTTAATCATGAGAATATATGACATTAGATCATTTGATATTGTTATTGCAGTTTAAACTTTAAATTATAATTTCTGTAATTCATTTTTTTGAAATTCTATATGATAATACTTTTGTTGTAATAAAAGTAAAATTATTTGATATTTTGATGCTTTTCATTTCATATAATTGAGTTATTACATGATTAATGTAGTCTATACAGTTCCACAAATTTGTAATGTATTATTGCTTGTATTTTGGAATATAAAAGTTCAGAAACATTACACGTATAATCAATAGCCAGAAGAAAAAAAAATAGAAGAAAGCAAAAGTTTTCATTCATATTGAATGAGCATTGTCATGCTGATGATGCCTGTTCAATACGGGTGAAAATTTTTGCTTTCTTCTGTTTTTTTTTTTTTTTTGTTTTGCTAGATATTGGTTATATGTGTAATGTTTATTTATGTATACCCAGTTTGATAAGTTAATTAAAGAAAAGTTCAAATTTCTGTGTCTAATTCTTCAGTTTATAATTCTTTAAATTTTAATTATTTTTAGCTTTATAATTTTTGATTTTAGAATCCTATTCAGTGTTAGTTCTGTAATGGTTTTCCTAAATACTGATGTTGCATCTTTCCTGATATGAGACTGGAGAAAAATGAATATGGGAGAGGCATAATAGATGTTTATTGGTAAAGTTGGCAACTTTATTCCTAACATCTCCTATGGCTTCTTGTATATTTATGACTGTTACTGCTTTATTTATGTATTGTTTATTCACTTCTCTTCTTTTCTGTTGTATGGAGTAAATAGAAAGAGATCTTTATACATAGACTATGTTGTCTATACTTGATATTAAGGATTGTTTTTGTTATGTTTAGTGTCATTTCTTTATCTTTATAACTGTTGATATTTGTTCAGAACCATTATAATCAATGATATAACTGTCTTATATGTGACTTTCTGCTCATAGCTATTCATTATACTTGAAGAAAATGCAGAAGATTATTACTGCATGTTACATAAACTAATAAGTGAATTTGAATGAAGAATTGAAAATTAAGTTTTATGATAATTTATCATAAATAAAAACATTTTTATTTAATAAATCATAACTGTAATAAATTAAATACAAGAACTTAATTTAATTACATTTATATTTATAATTTAATTTTAAAATATTATTTATGATTTGATATTTTAATTTGTATTTTAATGTTTATCAATGCATTTCAGAATTGAAAGATTTTAACTCATTTTAAAAATTTAAAACACTTGTTAAAAAGTTGATTTGTGAATTATAACAAATATACAGTACTTTATAATAAAATTCAAACTTTATATTAATGATAGTCTACATAACAACAGTCATTATATTTTTATTGCAAGTAAAAAATTTAAACTTGAAAAGTAAATTATTTAAATTTGATTATCTTGCAATTACAAACCTAATATGTTAATGCTGTTTCTATTTAGTTTAACATTAAAAAATTTTGATAAATAATTTGAAATATAATCAAGAGAATTATATATAATTTGACAATAAAAGTATTCTAATTTAATTGTAATCTTCACTAAGAAATTAAATTAATTGTATACCAGGGAATCAAATCACCTCTTGTTGAATTTTGTACATTTGTATATAATAAACGATAAGAAAAATTCGGCTATACAGGTATACCTCGCCTTACGTCAGTAATTGGTTCCAGGAAAACGACTTAAGTCGAAAAACGACATAAGTCGAATTTACTTGTCTCCGAATCTACTTGTCACTAGGCTAAACTATAAATTACTATTCCCAGTTCTGTATTTTATTTATTAATGCATTTTTAATAATATATGGTTAATAAGAATCTATTTTAAGCTTACAAACAAATAAATTTATGAATGCATGTACTGTACTGTAAATACAGTACATACTTGTAAATGTGTATATTTTAATATGATTTTATGTGCTTTAAACGCTTTTCTAGTGATATTACAACTTCAATATTTGTGGCGGACGGACGTAAAGTCGAATAAAATGACTTAAACTTGATTTTTATTTTTTCGTATACTTTTTTGACAAACGACGTATAATCGGGAACGACGTAAGTCGAGGTATACCTGTATTGGAGTTCATTCTAATAACAGTTTTTCTCAAGCGCTTGCTTGAACTGTTTGAGAAAAATTATTATTAGTGTGAACTCCAATATATCATAATTTTTGTTATTGTTATATTTTTAAGAACTTTGAGTTGTTTCTCGATATATAATAAATGTACAACAACTTAACCATAATTATGATATATCTTTGACATGTTCATGCATTTATTTTTTGTTACTTTATTTACATACAATTATTCTGTATATTATTTAAAACTTTTCAATTATTATTATCAGATCTAAGAAAACAAGTTAATGTAATGCTAAAAGCTAATTAGTAAATACCCTTGCAATGAAACTGATGATTTGTGTTGTGATTATGGAACAAAAACAAATTTTATATATCAATTATATGCCTTTATGTCCTTATCTAATGTTTATTACGTAATTTGTCTACAAGGACTTATTTTATTATTAGGACTTATTTTACTGGTGACATGGTTCTGCAATTTAAGAAAACATATCAGAAAAAAAAACTCTTTATTTTTCACCTGTCAGACTGCTTTTTCTGATATGGTTTATTAAATTGCAGAACCATGTCACCAGTGTAATAAGTCTTAGTAATAAAATAAGTCCTTGTAGACAAATTATGTAATAAATTTTATATATTTTAACAGATTAATTTCCTTTCTTTTAACAGTAATATTTAATAATTGAAGACATGAGTGGATGAAGATGTTTTGATATAATCATTCAAAAAATAATTGTTTTGTATGAATTAAGGTGTATTGTATCAAAATATGTGCCTCACATACTTCCATCAAAAATCTCAGAAATTAAAATTAAATTTTAATGTAATACTGCCTACAATACACTATTTTGTGGATATATTTACACTTAAATAATTGTGTAGTAAAAACTTGAACATGAATTCACTCAAAACTTAGAAAACCTTCATCACACATGTCTTTAATTATTTTATATGTACAGTACTGTACAGTACATCAACAAAACTCCACACATTTATTTCTTAATTTTTTCAAAGATCTTAAACATAGTATACAAATAAAAAAAAACTAAAACTTAAATTAAAAATATCAGGAAATAAAGAAGACAAAAAAGATAAAAACAAAAAAATAGAGTTATGAGAGTAAAAGAATAATTCATACACAGACGACAGATTTTGAGTTAATTTCTCACTTGTACTTATGGGAATTCTTTTATTTTCATCAAGTTTATTACATTTAGTGATTTCCTGTAGGTTTAATCACACCAAGCATATTGGGTAACACCATAGTCCTTTTCTACTTGTTTTCTTTCTTTTTAACGAAACTAAGAAAATAATTCACCTCAACTTTACTCAATTCCTTACTCTTCAGTGCATGAATGCTAACTGGATTCTATTTACTCAAACAACTTCACACCATAATCTTCAGCAAACAATTTAGCATTAGATACTAATATTTTCAGACATATTCTAAGTTTATCATTCTTCAACAAAAGATCTCCCTTTGAACAAATTCAGTACCTTCTCCCCTTTTCTTCTTTTTATTCTCATTTTTCTTTTAGAATTTTCTCTCTTGCTTGAACTTTATTCTTTTATATCGGGTTGCCTCTGAGGTTTAATTTCTTGAACAAGAGAGACATCCTGCTGAGAGCCATTAGCAGAAGAGGAATTAGACAGGGAAACAGAAAAAAACAGAACAAAGAACAATTTCGATAGTGACCATACAAGATTACTACAACTTAAATGAATTTAAAATAACTCATTTTTTTTATTTTGATACAAAATAATTTCAAAATAAAAGTCATCAGTAGTTGAGTTCACTTTTAGAATAGAATTTTAATTATACTATTTATTACTAATTTATTTATTAAATACAAAAGCTGCTATTAAATCAAGAAATTTGAAATTCTTTTTAATACTTTGTTAATTTTTCTTATTCAACTTTATTTTAATTTACATAAGTTTTGTTTATCTACATTGATAATAAACAATTAAAAGTAATACAAGAGACAATAAATAAAACTGTATTTTATTTATTCTTTTACACATAAACAATAAAGAGTTTTTCCAAGGAACCACATCACATTCATGAAAATCAAAAAGTATTAGAAATAAACTTCTTGTATATAGAAATCGTAATATTTTTTAGAATAAATTTCATATTCAGGTCTAAAACAGTTGGGAAAAAAACTTTTAAATTTATTAAAAATAATTTGAATATAACTGAAGCTTCAAGATTTAAAGACATTTTGATAATGTTTTTGGTTTTTGACAAAAATAACAATTTGAATGAATTCAGGTTTTTTTATTGCTTTTAATCTGAAGAGAGATTTATTCTCAAATATTTTAAGTTTCTTGCATTTGATTTTTATACATAAGAACACAATTATGTTGTTTTTTTCAACTGCTATTAATTATTAAATAAAATGAGAGATGGTCTTTTAGAAGCCAAACATAGCTTATTAAGTACTTTCAAGATTTCATACTCCATGGTAAGAATTTTCTAAATAATGAATAAAATAATAGTAAGAATATAAAACAAAGATAACAGTTCATAATTAGTGTTGCAATGAATAGTATATTCAGCCTCAGGTCGAATACCGAATATTCGGCCAGGAGCGTGGCCGAATAGCCAAATATTTGGACAAACTATTCGGCTTGATTAATGCACTATGAAAATTGGTGCGCAAACTGCATTATGGCAAGGACCCTGCTCTCTATTGACCCGCTGTCACTACGCTTTGCCAATCGCGTTAATTCTCGGCAGTTGTAGCGGACATACAAGAGCGTTATGGCAGTATGTGATAAATGATGATATCAAATATGGATAACAATGAAATGAACTACACGCAGTGGCATAGCGTAGTGGGGGTGGCCCGCCCCGGGAGGCACTTTTTAGGGGGCAGCAAAATTTCACAATAAATAATAATATCTTGTAAAAATTTGAACCGTTCTAATCTATATTTGCATCACACCTACGATAGTGTTATCATCTGGACAGTCCGGGAATCAGCTCACCGTCCGGGTAATTTCATCTGAGGATATCCAGCGCAACCTGTTAACCTATTTTTTTCTTTTGCTTGTACGATTCAGTCGCATTCATATACACCACCACTATCCAATACAGCTATTTTAAAGAGGTCGCTGCACTATCACAGAATTTTTCATTGCTTGTTCTGTGACAAAACTGAATTTTAGTCTTTTAAATTGAAATACTTAAATAAGGGGGGTTGAAATTTACCTCCTCCCCGGGCAGATGACACCCACGCTATGCCACTGCCTACATGTGTAAATAATGGAAAAAGAACAGAGAAGGACCGCGAAGTTAAAATGTGAAAATAAATATGAAATTGAGTTGATAACATAATCGAACAGGTCGAGGCAGCTTATTGGTGCGAAATTTGTGGCCGTCAATGCCAAACAATTGTTTTTATAGACTTCGGAAAGCTAAATGCTTGTAATGAAAGTCACTTAGCGTGCATAGGTGAAAGCCTGGGGCCATTCGGGCTACCATGCTGTCTGGGATCTGTGAAATCATAACTGTGCCTTATACCGAAGTCCTAGCTGTCTCTTTTCTCTGTTATCACCAGGCTATGAGTCACGTAATTGTAAAATGGGAAATCTATGACGGAAAAGTAACAAATCAAAAGTATCGTGAGCGGGGTATTATGATGTATGCATAGACATACTTGGTCTAGAGCGATAGAGGAAAAAGGAAGGGGAGAGCAAAGACGATCACTTAAAAAGAAGGGTATGCAGTGACAGACCCTCAGATGTGCGATGATTCTCGAACGAATAGGTGTGTACATGTGCTGATCTTTGTAATTATAAATTGTGAATACATGTGATTAATATTATTTTCTTTTTTATTTTGTGCTTGTTATAAGTTATAAATAAATATAAACAAACAACACTACCCGATAACATTAAATCTAAATGCCAAAATGATTAATTTACTCTGCTATTCACACTCAGATTCTTTAACATTATAAAGTCAATACACCTTACTACTGAGAAAGCACATTTATTCATCTAAACAAACGTTTTCAACCCATTTCATGGGCCATCATCAGGTTAAAGATATTCTTTAACCTGATGATGCCCATCAGCAAAAAGTTGGCATTCAAACCGGCGACCCCCTTCAATGGTTATAATTTTGTGGTGTGCCAAAGCGTGCAATCCATATAAAAAGGATTGCATTGGCTATAGTCTCAGCTGAGATGTCCACTACTGGTATGGCTTCTGGCCAACATGAAAATCAATCTATGATTGTGACTAAATAAATAAAACCTTGGCAAGATGGCAAAGGGCCTACTATATCCACATTTATGTGAAAAACAGTGATCGACTTGGCTGTAGGTCCCCATTGCACTGTTAGTGTGTCTTCCCACTTTGACTCTCTGACAAGGGATGCAGGTTTTAGCCCACAATCTGAAATTTTTCCTTACTGATGGCCAAATAAAGCATTTGCTGACCAGATCCACTGAACCCCTTATTTCCGGGTGTGTTAAACCATGTAGGGAATGTAGGGAGTCAAAAAATAGCTGGCAGTACTGTTCAGGTACATAAGGCCTGTATTTACCAGTTGAGATGTCGCATGTCACTTCAATTCCATTTTTGAGGCAAACCTTTTGAAATTTCAGCAAACATATTTGCCACTATTGAGGTTGAGCAAGCTCTTTGTCCACAGCTTATACAGCAGCAATATCTTCCAGGGGTATTTCTGATGGTAGAAAAATAGAGCCAATTCTTGAGCAGACATCTGCTGCTACATTGTCTTTCCCTGGTATGTACCTGATATCTATGGTAAATTGGCCTATGTAATCTAAATGACAGTTGGTGAGGGGATACGTTATCCAAACGCTGCTGGAATGTGTAGGTTAGGGCTTATGATCGGTATATATTGTGAAATTCCTGCCTTCTAAAATGTGGCAGAAATATCTCACTGCTGAATATGCCACTAAGAGTTCACAGTTATATGTGCGATAGTTTGCCTGTGGTTTAGTTAGTGCCTTAAAAAAGAAGCCGAGAGGTTCGAAGATGGAATTATTCTTTTGTCAAAGAACTGCTCCTATTGCAAAGTCTGATTCATCCACCATCAACATTATTGGAAGGTCAGTGGAGGGATGGGCCAAGAGGGCAGCACCTGCTAGTTCTTCTTTGAGTCGTTAAAAGGCTGGGATTGAATCTGGGGTCCATTGCACTTTTTGTTTGTCTTTTTTCCTTGTGTCTTTGCACAAATCAAAGAGAGCTTGTTGCATGCATGCTGTGATGGGAAGTGAACGTCTGTAAAAGTTGACCATCCATAGAAATTTTCGGAGCTGCTCTATGATATCCAGACATGGAAAGTTCCGGATGGTTTGAACTTGTTCAGGCAAGGAAACAATTCCTGCTTGGGAGACGTTATATCCCAGGAAGGAAACTTCTGGCACACCAAAAACACACTTTGAAAGGTTGATGTTGATGGCATGCCTGTGCAGTCTTGTGAACAGTGTTCTTAAATGGAACAAGTACTCTTCCTCTGACTAAAATGCGATGAGAAGGTCATCAAGGTATGAGTAGACAAAGTCTAATTCATGTAAAATATTGTGAATGTATCTTTGAAAGGACTGGGCAGCATTGCATAGTCCAAATTGCAATTTTAAAAATTCAAATAAGCCAAGGGGTGTAATCACAGCCATATTTGGAATATCCTCTGGTGCCACGGGTATGTGGTGGAATGCCTGTACTAGGTCTATTTTAGAAAAGATGGATTTTCCTCTTAGTTTGCAATTGAAATCTTGAAGGTGGGATATCAGGTACCTGTTTGGTATAATAATAGTGTTCAAGGCCCAGTAGTCCCCACAAGGACACCATGAACTATCCTTCTTGGGAAAAAGATGTAGAGGGCTGGACCAGCAACTTTTGGAGGGCCTGAATATTCCCATGTCTTCATGTCTATCATCTGTTGGAATTCCAGCTTTGCCTGTGCAAGATTTGTCTGTGGCTTATTAGGAGGAAATCGTCTCAGCTTAGTAGTGACCGGAGCTCCTGTTGTGATGATTGTATGGTAGACGTTATGGTCACTAACTTGTTGATATGTAGGTTGTTCTTTCAGGAGAATGGGAAACTCCAAGAGAAGCTTGGAATACTTCTGTTGAGGTAATACCATTAGCACAGTTTGCTGATTACTGGTGGTGGTAGTTCCTGAGGTTGATAGGTGAGTGAGATTATCTCTTAAGCACTTATTCTTTAAACCCACAAGAATGCCGAAGTCACTTAGAAAATCTGCTCCTATAATCGGGTTCTGTACATCTGCTAAGGTAAATGGCCAGCAAAATGTTTGTCAGAGTCCAATATTGAGTTTAAGGAGGCATTCCTCATATGTAGGTATCATGGAGCCATTAGCTGCATAAAGTTGACAATTACTGATATGTTCATTTTTCTAGAGCAGTGGAAGGTAAGACAGAGATGGTGTACTAGGAATCTTCACCCAGTGATAGTATCAAAAATAAATAAGTGATTGGATGTTTTCTCTTGTCCCATCTGAGTCACAGAGAGAGTTGGGCTTAGTCGCTTCCCAAGGCTTTCTTGATGAGATATTTAAAAGAACAAGGTGGGACACACTTCTTGGCATTAGCTTTCAATTTGAAGTGATACCAACAAACATCATTACCCTGTAGATTTGGACTGGGAGAATGCCATCGTCTCTCTGAGCATGAGGGAGAATGTGCTTGTAACTTGTGGATCAAAATGGCAAGTTCTGACACAGCTTTCTCCAAACGAGAGTTGATCTGTCTGGTGTGCAGTTGCACCAGTGGTGCAACCGCACATCAGACAGATCACGGAGATACCATTCCCAATTCAGACATTTGTTCAAATGTCTGAATTGGGACTGGTATCTCCGTAATCTTGTCAGGCATAGTGGCCAAGTTACAGAGATTCTCTTGATTGGTCACTAAAACTGAACGAAGGTTGTTAGGCAACCTCTGTAGAAAGAGCGTTCTAAGGAATTCGTCCGTTACTTGCGTACTGGCCAGTGTTCGCATTTCTCTTAGTAGTGCCAAGGGCTTTTTGTCTCCTAGTTTGATTTCTATGAGTAATTTTTTTGCTTTTCTACTTTCTGATTCTTTGAATTCATTGATTAATCATGTTTTTAAGTCCATATAGGGCATGCTCATCAATAGTTGGGATATTAGATCGGCGGCCATTCAGCTATTTCACAGTCAAGCGATCCTAGTACATGATGGTATTTTGTAACCTCTGTTGTGATATTAGAGACAGCAAATTGTGATTCCACTTGTCATACTTTAACATTCTTTCTCTAAAAGGGTGGAATTTTCACTGATACTCGTGCTACCTTGATGGGGTCTTCACTCTTGATCATGATGGAAATATATGACTAATAAAAATACTCACAGAACTGGATAAATAAGTTCTTGTGATCACGTCCTTTGGGTTCTTGACCAAATAAACACAGATTTTAAAAGGTAAAATAAATTTATTATGAGCTCAAGTACAAAGACTGTCACCAGTACCACAACACGTGGTCAGATTGACTCTAGAGGGAGACAAAAGACTAAATCTAGGGGTACAGTAAGGTGTTTCCAGGTTGGCCACAATGTCTTTTGCTTTCAGCAAAAATTTTTAAAAAATATTTTTTGACTAATAGTATGAAAAATCTTGTATTCATAAGTATATAAATGAATTTAATTACATGTAAAGAAAATTTATAATAATTAATAAAGCTGAAATTCTGAAATGAACTTGTCAACTGCATTCATTTGGACTATCACAGATATGAAGGTTGACCTCTATTGTTAATTGAAACATTTGTCTTATTAAAGATTCTGTTGGAAATAAATATCTTGTTGTTATATTGTTTATCACTGTTTTGGTTACAGTTTAGTGTAATTTTCTACTTGGAATTTTTAATTAAATTATATTTGTTTAAGCAATTTATATTTGTTTTAAGCAAAAAAAAAAAAATATATATATA
>NW_019384550.1:151172-200920 GCF_000671375.1 Centruroides sculpturatus | reverse complement strand
GACCAGACTGTGAGCAGATATATATATATATTTTTTTTCAGATTTTATTAATAAAAATTGAAAGGAAATAACTGAAAGAAAATGTCATTTTCTTTCAGTTTTCATTAATAAAACATCTGACATATAACAACATCCGTACATTTGTAGGTCTACTCAAATAACACCTGCATAAAACACTGATTATATGTAATACCTACATAGTAGACCTATAGATGTTATATGTAACACCTACATATAACTTCTGTAAGTGTGCTTAAATAAATAGACCTACAGATATTATATTATATTTTTTATACAGGTATATTATACAGACATAAATGCATACAGATATATTTTTATGTATTGTTTCAAAAATTTTAATTAATATTTTCAATTATTGATGAATCATAAAATTCATAGATTAATAAGTTATTTAATTAGTCAATCTTGAAACCACATTGAGACACTTAATTTACTGAGTTTCCTAAAAGAACTAATTAGTTTAGAACAATGCTTGCCTTGTTTTGGACTAATTAGTTCTTAGAGGAAACTCAGAAAAAGTATAATAGTTTAAGTTATAAATTTTTAAATCTGTTTTTTAAATTTTGTTCAAATATTAAATTATTTTTCAATTTATTAAGATCAGGATTAGAAGTTCAGTTTCATTTTTTTGGAAAAAAAGAAGATTCGGCGGAAGCAAAACGTATAATGGAAGATGCCTATAAAAGTGGAAGAATAGAAAAATTTCATTTGGCATATGATTATTTTCGATTTGAATCGGAACCTCGTATGTAATTTAATAATTTTGCTTTCACTTTTAAACATCTATATTAAAATATATTTAATTTATATTGAACTTTTATTAGCATTACAAATTCAAGATTTGGAGGCTTCAGAAAGAATACCAGTAATAGAAGGTACTGAATTTAATTTAGCATGTATTATACAAGGATCAAGTGATATTAAGGTTAAATGGTATAAGGATAACAGACCTATTAATGTCGATACTTTGTATCGGAATATTTGGATGACTCTTGTACCTAAAAATTCAAAGCAACAATATACAGCAATACTAGGATTTGATAAAATTGATATATTAGATTCAGGTTTGTGACATTTAAGTATATTTCTTAAATTTGTTTTAAAAATAAATATATATATATATATATATTTAGAATCTTTGGAACAAGATGAAATTTGTAATTGCTAAATCATTTATACTTTTTTGTAAAGAAACCTAAAATATTCTAATGAAACTTTCAAATAATATTAATTTGAAAAGGTAATCAACTTAGAAAATATAAGTTTTGTCATTTGTAATAGAACTTCTTGAAAGAATTCCAAATTTTTTCAGACTGTTTCATTTTCTTTTAATTTAATGATTATTAAAATTAATTTTTCTTGATGACTGTTATAAACAAAACATAACTAAAGTAATTTGATTTGTGTGAAATGTTTTGTAATTTATATAGGTTTTGGTAATGATATAAATTTATAATTTGTCTCTTTAAACTGAGTTCTTTATGTATTTTATTTTAAATGAAGAAGAAAATTTGATAATTTAATCATAATTTAAAATCTTTCCATTATCTAAGGTATAAAAACAATACTAAAAGAGTTATGATCTAGTAAATTTTTATAGAACACTCATATTTATAAAAATATACACAAAGAGAATTACTTAATTATCCAATCATTATTAAAAATTAGTATTCAAATAAAAATAAAGTTTTTCTCCCTTTCTGCAGTTACAAACATTATGAATTTTTTTAGTTATATTCGCGGACCATGCCTTTACTGTAACCATGCTCAAAGGCAATTTTTTCTATGTGACGGAGCTCTAAACAGGTGTCGCACTCGTTAGACGGGCTTGTTATACAGGCCTTCACTAACCACACTAACGAGCACGACACTCCTTTAGAGCTCCGTCACATAGAAAAAATTGCAGTTGAGCATGGTTACAGTAAAGGCATGGTCTTTGGTTATATTCTTTGTGTTTTGTATCCACCCAGGTAGAATTGTCCAATAACTGAAAAACTCAACATACAGCTATGTCCCAGACAGGTTTACAAATAATTACAATTGTAGGCCAATTGAAAGCCAGTTAATGTCACCTGAGTGCCTTATAATTGCTACCCTAATATCCTATGAAAAGGCTTGCAAAAATTCATTGTATTCAGAGTTTGTAATGTAGTACCTGTTGTTTGGAGGTCGTCTAATGCAAGAAATGCCTGTACAATGCAGTCAAAAAATTTTGCACAGCTGATGCAGTTTGAGAAAAGCTGAATCATTGGATTAAGGATAGCAGGATGGCCATTTTGCCAAATTGTATGTCTTCTGGACCATTCTGACCAGACTGTGAGCAGGTTTTGGAAGTGGTGAATATATCAGGACACCTATACAGGGGATGGGGTCTAGATGCCCAGACAGATTATCAAGAGAGATAATAGTTTCAATGTGAGATAAGCACTAACAGCAGAAACAGATCTCAGCAGGGGCTTAAGCCTTCCAATTTTTTTGTTTGAACTTCAAAACATTATTTTTAAAAACATTTAAGATGGCAAATGTGGTTTATAAGACAATCTGCAATACAATCATCTTGTACACGTTAATAAAAGGTACTTGTAATTAAACAAATATTTTTCATTTTTGAGTTAATCTCCCTTTGGGTTCTTCTGGATCTGCCACTGCTAACAGCCACAATGGCACCTTGGTAAATCATTCAAAGATAGGTAAAAGCCTTGTTACAAAATTCTCTCTTTTTCTTTACCATTGCATCTAGCAGAGACAAATTTACATGAACAATGACCAATACGAGTCCTACCATTAGCATGACAACATTGTCCGCTTTGTTTGCAATTGTACCATGACAGAGAAGCATGGACTGCTATGGACTGGCATTGTGTCATTTTTAGCAACAAATCTCAGTTCTCTGTTAGGAAATGATGACACTGTGGTGTTCATATAGGTGAGACAGTATGATCCACAGATGAAACGTACAGAAAGGAACTTGCAACAACTACTAGAATATACACTTTCCTTTATTTCTCTACGAACAAGTTCGGTTTTATAAGGAATCCTAACTAGTTTGTAAGAAATTTTTACAGTACAAGGTGTACTAAACAGAAAACCTTTTGTTTCACAACAAAACACGATAGTAAAAATCTCCAGGCACATAACAATTAATCTTCTATAACTGCGTAACTAAAACCTAACATAATACTAAGGAAATGACAAGAGAGATAGGACAGTGGGAAGGTAGAAGAAATGAAGGGATAACTTCACCCAATATAAAATTAAGGCAAGCTAATTTAAAATCTATATTTGAGTTAATGAATACAAAAAAATTTTAGTATAGATTCTAATCTATGTTTACTGAAAGAAAGAATGTGATGTTGATAATTTTGTAATTAAATTAGTATAATGTAGTATAATGAATGGCCTATTCTCAGAATGGTTACATTAGAATTGCTTTTAATATTTAGTTTATGAATATATAAATCCCATTTAATATAATTTTTATAATATAATTAGTGAAATTATTTTGTAGCGCTATTGACTATGTTCTATTATTATTAATTTTTTTTCATATATCTTTAATGTTACGTTTTTTTCTGTATTGTGTTTCCTGTATTGTATGGTGGCACATGCACTTTCCCTTGTTTGTCCTAGTGTCACCTCTTAGCTGCCACGGAACAATCAGAAGCTTTCTGATTGGTCCAGGGATGTGACACATCAGAGAAGCTGACTTCGAGAGAGCAGAAAGTATAAATTAGTGAATATTCACAATTTGTCATAGTATAAGTTGCTTATACTGTGAATTTGTGCTCTCTTGCTTTTTGGATTCTTCAGGGATGCTAGCCATGTGAGAAGTCAGCAAGAACCTCCAAGCTGAATCGGGAGATGATAATCTAGACCAGAGGTGTCCAATCTTTTTGTTTCTCTGGGCCACATTGGAAGAAGTCAAGGAGTTTTGGGCCACAAGTATATATAATATATACTTGTGGCCCAATATACAAAAGGAAAAGTATATTTAAGGATTAACATGTCTAGATTATAATAATAAGTATTAAAACTCACAAAAAAGGATATTTTAAAAAATTACTTTTACAGACACTTTCAATTTTTACTTAGAAATAGATAAATTCATTTATTATAAAGGAGACAAACGAAAATTTATTTGAAAAACACAAATATTTGTTTTATTTGGGTCTCTAATTAATAAAAAGCAATGAAGCACCATTTTAAAGTGCATTTTTTATTCAGCTAATATATTTATAAATAATATGTAGCTCAAAATATAGCCAAAATGCCAAATGATATTTTTTACGTCAAACTACAAAAAAGTAGCCATATTTGGTACAATGTAGCCAAATCTTGCTACGCTGGAAGAATACTAAATAAAGCTGGAGTTGTGACTTAAAGGATTATAAACCCAAATGCGGGGAATGGAGAGAAAGGGACAAAAGATAAAGAAGTGAGGAAGGTTGGAAAATTATGGGTCAATATTTGCATAACAGAAGATATATTTAACCTTTCTCACTACTTTTTATCTTTTGTCCTTTCTCCCCTTTCCCTCCTTTCCCCAAATTTGGGTCTATAATTCTTTGAGTCACAACTCCAGCTTTATTTAGTAATTCTTTCTTATTCACACATCTCCAAGTATTTGAAAATATTTCCTTTCCACTCAAAAATAAAATATGAATAAAGGTTTATGGCTTTATGAAACTTTTTTTTTGAGTTAATGCCGTTGAAATAAATAAATAAATAAAAATTTAAAAATTTTCGGTTTCGTTTACACGTTTATTGTTTCTCATTGGAACTTGCCTTGGGACATCCCTGATCTAGACAAAAGGACTAACTTCAATTTGAGTAGTACAATCCATTTCCATCGAACCGAAATTAAGGAATTGCAATGAAGGATATACATCTTGTGCATTGAATTACATTGAGGTTGCAAGAACTATTAGTTTTGTGATATTGGTGTTTTGAATGCATGTGTCTGTGTCACATTTACAACTAATACAGTATATTATTGTGGACCGCTAAGGGCTACCATGTATATACGTTAACTGTAAATGAGGAAATGGAAGTGTGTATATAGTCTTGTAAATCTGTTAAGTTTAAGTTGTGAATTAGATATATTGTGCAAATCAAGTTGTTGTAATTATCCCACTGTGTTATCATGCTGTTAGAATAAAGATTTTTGTTTGTTGATTATGTGCATATGTTATTGGTCAGTGATTGAGTCCTTGTCACAATACTTTTTTTTTGATACTCCATGGATTTTGATCTACAGGAAACACTGCAATTTTAACACAAGATAATGCAGATGCTATACATTTTTTAATGTGGAATTTGACATTTCAATAAGTATTTTTATTTTCAAATTCAGAAAGAATTTACAATTTTTAAACTTACATGAATAAAAGCTGTCACAAAATTCCCATACATCAAATACATAATAATAATACAAACAAAATTTATGTTTCCATTATTCTAAAAGGATCTTTATGAAAAAAAAAGAAAGAAAAAACTTGAATAATATATCTTCAAGTTATGAAAATAAGATTTAAAATAGATTGAAGTGTTGAACAAACTATATTGAATAAACTACATTTAAATGCTTTTGTTATGGATTGAGTGATAGTTTATTGAAAGTAAGATAAAAATAGATTTTAAAACAATTTAAAAATTGAATTTATATATATGATTTGTATGTATGTATGTATGTATGTATATATATAGATTTCTATAAAATATTTTATTACATAGAGAAAGCCCAAAAAATAATTTTTGTTTTTTGAATTTCTTTAAATAAAAATTTTAAGAAAATTTTATGGTATAAGAAATATTAATGTGAGGACCCGAACAGGGGTCGATTGAGAGGTCCGAACGAGGGGTGTCGATCGAAAATAAAGAGCTCCTTTTCAGGCGCTAAGGAAACTGATTAGGTGTCTCGATTGAACAATGCAATTGTTTTTTTTTTTTTTTGGTAAATTAGTTAAACAATGGAAACAGATAAATTCAAGGAAAACACGACGAGAGAGAGGAATCATATTCAGTCGCAACGTTGACCTCTCCCGCGCCCTTCATTAGGTTTCGAATTGTCACCAGGTGACAATGAGAGAACAATGGAGAGAATTTTTGTTCTTAGATATATAAGTTCTACTTGATTTTATAGCACAAGTGCACAAATATTATTTTGCTAAATTTCCCATAATTCTAATACTCTTATCTGAAAAATTGATGTTAGAATCTAAAATTAGCAGACAAACTTAGTTTTAGATTGTAATATTATGATATAACAAACTAATTCAGAAGTATGACAGACATAAATGGTGGTAGGGTGGAGTAACGATTGGCCCTAACCCACTCTAAAATCTCTTCGTCCATCTGTCTGCCCTCTCTGAAATAATTTATTCAAGTCTATCTTTACTGTATATCATTATTGGATGGTTTCTTTACAAATTGATTGTTTGCCAAATAATTGTAATTTTTACTAAACTTTTATCTGCTTATGTATCTGGCTGAAAATTGATTGCTAAATTGTAAAAATTAGTTTGCTTGATAATAAAATGTGCACACAACCCTTTCTCCACTAAATAAATGTTCTGCTCCATCTCTGCCCCCACAGGAAATCAATCCTGATGACAAAGTACTACTACATAATGATATTCCAGATGAAAAAGTTTCAAATGTGTGAATATTTCAATATTGAATATTAAACTAAATCTAAACAAGCTGTTTGTACATAGTGAATAAATAAAAATAGAACTTTCATGTCAGAGTTGTGACTCCTTCAGCCAGTGATTCAGTGAACATGGTTAGCTGAAAGGTTGCCAAGTGTCTCAAGCTATTTCTTACAAGTTCTATTTTTATTTGACCATCCAGTGCTAATGGTGTGTATCTTACAGTGAAAGCAGATGGTCAGTGGCTTTACTGTATACCTTCACTAAAATAACAAGTGAACTGTACTACAGTGTTCTCAAGTTCTTAATTCTTGGCTTGCCCTGAAAAATTGATTGCTGAATGTGAATTTCTTCAGATAAAACTGTTATTTTAAGGACAATTGCATCTATCTAATCTTGCTGTACAGGATAAGGCTTTTTTTAAAATATTCTTGCACTTTGAAATGCCAGATTATGAAGTGTAAATGTAAGAAGAATGGCACTTTATATACTTCTAAATGTCACAACTCTTTCACTTGCTGCAATAAATAAAAACGTTAATTAAAAGATTTCTTTTGTCTTCTTTTAACTTTACTTTTCACAACCTCATCTCATAGCAAACAAATACATTAGAAAGAGTATACAATCATTAGTGAATGTGGATTTATTATTTTAAAAATAAACAGTTTGTTTCACATTCACTGATTGCTTTAGAGAAGGTTTTACATTTACTAATAATAGATCACATACAGATATAATATAATTTAAATTTTTAATAGTGAATAGATAACAGCTTAATTAATATTTTAAATTAATTTTGTTACTTTTTTATTATATTGTTTTAATTATTTAAACTATAATATATGAATATATGCTTATGTGAACTTAAACTTTTAATTAATAGTAATTAAAATAATGATTTTAGTAAACAAGAAAATATTTCTATTTTTATTGTTTCTAGGTGTATTTACATGTGAAGTTATTGATTGGGGAATCATACAAAATCAAAATATTACTGTAACTGTTACTTCAACTCCTAAACCAAAAATTCATCCTCTAACAGCAACAGTAAAAGAAGGGGAA
The DNA here is from genome assembly GCF_000671375.1 of Centruroides sculpturatus. Taxonomy (NCBI): domain Eukaryota; kingdom Metazoa; phylum Arthropoda; class Arachnida; order Scorpiones; family Buthidae; genus Centruroides; species Centruroides sculpturatus. The sequence continues at coordinate 193,187 of NW_019384550.1, read as the reverse complement.
AATGTAATTATAACTTGCTTGTCAGAAGAAAGTGTATATGGAAATTTTGGTTATAACTGGTTAAAGAATGGCAAAATATTAAATCCATCTTCAGAACCAGAATTAATTGAAGATCTTTTTCCAACTGGCAGTCGTATAATTTTACAATCTATTATAACTTCTACTGTATATACTTGTATTATTACTAGTAGTGCAGGAGCAATACGTAAAGATAGTGTCATTACTGTTCTTACTTCTGATAGTAAGTATGTTATATTAACCTTAGAAGTAATCTAAAATTTAAACTTAATACAATGTTTAATTTTATTAACTAATTGAAAACTCAGTAAGCTAAAATAACACAGAATGTGTTATTTCAAAATAAAGTAGCACTATTTTCAGAAGATATAGTTCTTCTATTTTTAATAGTTATATTCAGTATATTATAATATAGTATTTTAATATAAACTGACCAGATTTTGGTTTAGTCAATACACGAAATCCTCATTAGTTTGAAATTCAAAAGATGAAATAATTGTGACTTTGAATTATTGAATTCAAATTATCCAAGATTTACATATTTCTGTATAATATGCCAAATGCCATGTAACTGATGTAATTTATTAAGCAAATGGAATACAGTTATGTATACAAAATGCTAATTTCATTAATTAATAATAATAGAAATAAACTGCAGGTGAACAGAATGTGTCTGGTGAGAACCCCACGGGTTATGAGATAGGTTTTATAAAAAGGAAAACAGAACTCCTCAAAATGTAGCCCAAATTATTTTCAAAGTGACACAAAAGTAAGTAAGTCACCCAAATTGTATTAGCCTAGAGCCCTACAAATATCTCTATATGCTAGTTGTAGCCCAATCTTTCAATCCTGAAACCCAGCCATATTTTATGAGATAATAGTAAAAAGGATAATTCATGGATAAGGTGACATCCATAAATATGTTACTGTAAAAGCAAAGCCATATTGACCAGATTAGAGTTGTTCTAGGACTATTGTTCTCTTATAGTATGGAAGCACTTTGATCTAAATGAATAAGTTAACATATGCATATCAGTTCAGACAGAATTTTTGAAGTAACCATATTTTGAACTAACCAAATTCCTTAACATGTAAATTTCTATATCTTTGACCGTGGCAAATAGTAAAATTATAAACTAACAGGATTTTGAACTATCCGAGTTTGAATTAACAAGGATTTCATGTACAGGGAACCCAGTGCCTTCTTTCTCAGAGTATTTGCATATGTCATAGTTAAAATAAAAAGACTACAATTTGATAGTAAAAAGCAAATTTCAAAAACCATGCAACTTTTATTTTTATTACTATAATATACACAAATGCTGTAGGATTTTCAATACTCTAGGCTGTGTACTGTACTTTTCAAATGAATGTATCTTTCACAGCAATGATTTGTTTTCCAGCAAAATTTGTAAAATCATGCATCTGTATTGAAGGTATATTTTGTGATATTAATGATAATTATTTATATTATTATTTATTCCAGCAAGTCTCATATACAGCAATATATGGTACTGGTACTTTTATTTGCCTGATTATGTAGCAAAGTGCTTGTTGCCAATTAGAAGAATGAGGATGCCAAAAATGTTACATACAGCCTCACTTCACTTCTATATCAATAAAAGTAACATCTAATGAACAGCAGCAGCAATTGTTTACTTGCTAATATGCACACTCTTAAAAGAATTGGGATTATAGAGAGAATTCCCTGGAATTCTTCAAAATACAAGACATTTTGGTGTTTTGGCAGTAACTATTAAGGACAACATGACACAAGGTCAAAATACAGAACTATTTCATACAATACAAGATATATGGTCACTTGATTTAATATGAAATACATATGTTAAAGTATCCTCCGTCCTATTACATAACATTTTATCTCATTATCACTTAATAGGCCTATATTTATTTATATACAAATTATTATTAATTAATCTGAATTTGTGAATAAATAGTTATAAAATAAAATTATAAAAAGTTCTATAAATCTATTACATCAAATATTTATAAAATTCTATATTCAAAATATGATATTCAATTATATAATATTTTCAGATTTGGATGCTTTAAATATGAAATTTTTCTTTTTTTTTATCTTAATAAAATTTATCAGATGAATATTAATCACTTTCTTTAAAATCAACTTTCTTAATTACTGAAATATTACTTTAATCTTTTTAATTTCTTTTCAAAGCATTTTTTAAGATATTTGTTATATTTGGATACACTTTATTTAATATTATTTACTAAAATTTTATTATTACTAATAATTCAATATTATTTAATAATATTTACTAGATTATATATTTAATATAAATATATAATCTAGTAAATGCTACATTTTGTTAGATTGCTTTTTATTAAGTTATAATTAAGCTGATTAAGTAATTTAATGATTAAAGAATATGAATTAAGTCGTGAATGTGTCTCTTTAATCCGATTTTCAGTTCGGTAGACTATCATATACAGCTTTCAGGTTAGGAACTTCTTTTATTGGTTTGTCAAATGCATTTCGGACTTATTTGGACAATTATTCAGTCCAAATTGTTAACAGAAATTGCATTACATAAACAAGGTTATCCATTAGTCCTTATTTGTTTTTAATTACTATATCTTATTTAATATTTAATGAAAACTAATTTTGTAGACAACAATTTGTTCTGTATTGTTTTGAAAGATTTTTGCATATCATTTCTTAAAATTTTCCATAAACAATAACTATTGTTATTTTGATATATCCTTACTTTAGTGATGATACTCTTCATAATTTTAGTTAATTAATATAGTCCAACAAATGTTAATATATCAGAAATATCCAGCACAAATTATACTTACTAAAAATAAAGAAAAAAACGAATGTTTTTGACAATTTTTAAATCGTTATCTTCAGGTTAAAACCATTCAAAAATTAATGTAAAAATTTTAACTTCACTTTAAAACACATGGAGCATTTATTTCATTTTGGTTGAAAAATGCCAACATAAAAAATAATGATTGTTTTCTTAAGTAATAAGATTTAATTTATAGTCTTACTTCAAAAATAGATCTCCGTGTCATTTGCCTGTAATTTATGGCTGTTTAATTAGCTTGTATATTTGAGGATCTCTAGATGTTTTAGATAAGTCCAGTTTCTACTAGGATGTATTAATCTTGTTTCATTAAGAAGTACCCTTATATCATTTTCAGATGCAAATGTTGCTAATGTTGTGGTGGAAAGGCCCTTTTGGATAGAGTAATGGGCTCCTTGATATGCTTGTAAAGAGATTGATCCATTGCTCCTATATAGACCCATTTTTTGTTGAATTTGTTGTCTATAATGCAATTTTGTAATAAAGAGAATATAGTTGGATTTCTCATGTAGAAAAGACTAAGTTGGTTTGTTCTCAGGTTAAACCTGACAACTTTGTGGGTTTTAGATATGTTCTTCTTAGATGCGTACCCAGATTGATATTTATGGATGAGATTTTGGGCAAAGCTGGAAGGATACCCATGTTGTTTCTCTATGCTTGCGATGTAGTTTAGTTCAATCTCTCTGTCAATGATGTTTGATGCAGTGCGAGAATGCTCTTTTGACTAGTGCTCTATAGGCTGATGTTTTAAATATATACAGATCTCTAGATTCTATTGGAATGAATAGTGGTTTATACTCTGGTTTTCTATAAACTGTAGTTGAAAGTTTGTTTTGGGTGCATTGGACTTAATTAATCCAGTTTTATGTAGTACATATTTATTGTTAATATAGTCTTATATCCCAGATATTAGATGAGGTAAGTCATATCAATTATTATCATTCAAGAAATTTGAATTTTCATGATTGTTTAATAAACACATATCCTTTTTAGGAAACTACAAAAAAAAATCTGTGGTTATAGTAGCCAAATGGAGCAACCAGTTAATTTCTCAAAGTATGAGATTAAGTGATGTGTGAAAAGATGTATTGGAATCTTTATTACTAATTCCAGCAGTGTGATCCATAGTCTCACTTTGCTGAAATATGCTTTCAGCGATTTAAAAGCAGATTTCAAACAGTTATATATTGTACATATTTTGCTATCTAATATTCATATCAGATTCAGATTTATTCATGTTAAATCTTGTAATTATCCATAATAAATTTACAAAGACTCAAATCTGAAATGAAAAACAAAAGTAAAAAAGTTTTCGGTTGGCCTTGGTGTGATAAGACCTCCAAATTGTTAAAATCCTGTTTATTAGGCTATCTAACTCTATCTAAATAAAAAAAGTTGTTAAAATTAGAGCACAAGAAATATATTAATTTCAAGTAACAAAGGATTTTGAGCTTCCCAGCCTATATCATGGCAAGAATAGTTATAGCCAGAAATTGCCATTTAGTGAACAATCAGATGTATTCACCAGCATAATATTAAATAACTACTTTGATTATATTCTAAAATTAATATATATCTTGGTCAGTTTATATCTAGAGTCTAGATTGTATAATTTGTTAGACCCTTATCTGTTAAAATTGTTTACATTTCTCTTCAGGCAAATAATTTTTTGGACATTTAAATTAAATTAAATTCAAATTTATTAATTACTAAAGTTTTCAACAGATGACAATTTGTAGTTTAATTCTCTAAGCATTAAATTACTTATGCTAATTATAAATAAAATACAATAAATTTAGCAAGGTTTGATATTTAATTATTCAACTATTATAATTTTTCTGCATATAAATATAAAACAGGATAAGCCAAATAATCACTGCATTAAACCTCTCAAAGTCTGATGTTATTAATCTGGTCCATTGCGGCAATCGTTTGACTTAGATTAATAACATTGGGCTTTGAGATGTTTAAACAGGATATTCCAAGCTTCTCTTTATCAGTTTTAAAAATTCTTATCCTCACATAATACGGTATTTTAATATCATAATCCAAATTTACCATTTGTTCTCACCAATATTTTCATTACTAAAGTGATCTTACTTCTATTTGTATAAATGTGTATTTTATATTCCTTAATTTATATATCTTGAATCAATAAAAATCTAATAACAGTGCAAAAAAATTATTCAAATCATAAATTTCTTAGTGTATTTTTATATTAAAATTATTATTCCTATTTATTGAGTGCTTATTTCATTAAAGTATAATTAGTTTACAGTTATATTTATTAGTCTTTATCACTTAATAAATTAAATCTTTTATAACAGCAATACAGTTGATTTTTTTTATAATTTAAGCCAATTAATGTTTATTACTTCAAAAAGTTATAAAATATTACAGTAATAAACTTAAATTCATATATAGCCTTAAATAATATTAATTATGTTTGTTAAAGGACAGATTCCTACATGTTCTCCTGAAAAATTCATGAAAATAAATTGGTCTTTGGCTGCTGCTAACACAGAAGATATACATCGTTGTCCATCGGGGTATTCAGGTATTAATTTTAGAATATTACTAATTTTTTTGTTTTAAATATTTAAAAAAATTGATTTACCTCTTGAAATAACTTTATTGAAAATAATAATTCACAATCCGTTTGATGATAAATTTTCTAATGTTTTAAAACATAATTTCTTGATAAAAATAGAAATTTTCAAATTACTATGTTAGATTTGTTTAGCTTGTCAGAGATTGTGATATAACTAGTTAAACTTATAGAACTGGTTACATGAACAAAGAACAAAGATAACCCAACTTGTCTAGTGGAAGGTCAGTGTTAAAAGGGGAGAGTAAAATGATCATTGTGACTAATGGTTCCCTAAGGGGTTGACATCAGCATCACTACCTTTTATTATGTAACAGAAAAACTTTATAAAATTGCTACAACACAACATCATAGTCATTAACGATTTCAGTCATTGTATTCTAATAATACAATCTCTTTGATACAATCTAATTGCATAATTTCCGAGTAAAATGTGAAAATTCTGAGATTTTAGGAATTAATAGTTGTTATAGTAAGAAGTTGTTTTTGTATTGGGAAAAAGTAAAGACAATTTGCAAATTGTATTTACTTTTCCCTCAATGCAAAAACAATTTCTTTGATTTCTGTGTATTTTGAAATTTTGTAGAGTTTAATATTATCATAGATATATTTTTCAAAATAACTGAATCATAATTCATATGATTCAGTTATTTTGGCTGGGTATTTTGGGTTCTTTTGGCTGGATATTTCACTTAGGGTTCTTTTGGCTGGATATTTCACTTGTATCATTTCTTTTAAATTGAAAATCTATAATAATATTACAATTAGAAGCACACTTTTTCAGAAATTGTAATGACATTGTAAAATCATGTAACAAAAATACAGTCAGAACACCAGAGAAACATAAGAAGTGGACAGCCGTGCACAGTGCTGGCGACGTACATCTTAGCTGACCCCCAAGAGGTCAAAGCTGAATGGGACCGAGCTAGCTTGATACAAATAGTTCATGACAAAAAGCACCTCCGGTATGCTGAAGCCTGGCATATCTGCCAAAACCAGCCAAAAAGGATTAGCTATCAACTTCCGAGATGCAAGCAAAGTATCGGCAGCCTGGCGAGCAAGTATATTATAAACGTCTAGAACAATGGCAAAGTGGCAACTTAATTAAGGACTCTTAAATTAATGTATTTGCGCATCACATTGTTTATGTTTGGTATTTTATATATGTTTCTATTTTTATTTTTGCTGTTATTTTATATCTTGAACATCATACTTTTTAACGTTCTAATAGCTATGGTGGTTATATAATGACAGCCTTTATGTAGAGATGGCACTCTTTATTCCTGTAGAATATCCTTTTAAAAACATTCCAAAACGCTTGTATCGTTAATTCAAATTTTAGTTAGGAGTTCGATTTTTTCTTCTTTTTTTTCCCATTTATTCTTGATAAAGGTCATTAAATATGATCAAAAACGTTAGAATGTAATAAATACTGCTGCATATTTAAAAGGTTTTCTTGAGTGTGTTTAGTTATACAGTAGAGCGTTGTTTATCCAAAAGCCGGTCAACTGAAACGTTGGTTAACCAAAAGCATTCCAGTTGGCAAATTTAAATTTCTGCTAGTGCTATGGTGCTGCAACCTTTGGCTATATCTGGGTTACTCCAATATTTTTTGTTGGTGTGTGTGTTTTAGCTGGCAGCATTGGCACTTTTGTGTGGTGTTTTTCTGAGAACTGTGTTTTGTGCTGAATCAAACATTTTTCATACTAGATTAACTTCTAAAGTATAATTTTTTTTGTTTTTATATTTTTGTGCGACTAGCAGGGGGCCACTGGGACAATCCCTAATGACCATTTACACTGCAACAGGTTGGTGAAACCTAGACTTGGATTGTCGGATGGCTTAGGAGGAAAAATGTGAGTGGGGAGTGCGTCGGTAAGCCAGCAGGCGTCCTTAGAACAATGATAGACAGGCTTAACAAAAATAACAAAGCATTTATTGGATAAATAAGCTAGGTTACATGAGGCGATAATAATATTAAAGTTTAAATGCGGTTAAATATGAATTAACTATACAAGGGCTGCTCTTAACAGCTCTAATGGCTATTTCGAGAGAGAGAGTTCACAAAGCTCTAAAATACAAATACCTCTATGAGGAAATGAATGATATGCGTGCGTTGAATGGGTCATAGGAATTGTAGTTGGCACAGGAACTGTAGTATGGTGATAAGTATGGAAGTTCGAAGTTATGGTCTGCCATATGTCGATGTCTTCTCCTTTCATTCATTGGCGTCTGGTGTATGGAGATAAGATGCACACATTAACGAGTATAACTTCCTTTGGATCGTCCTGAGCTTCCAGGGGTTTGAGCTTTTATACTGTCTTTGTGGGAAAGGAGCCACCTGATTGACTGCTGTTGACATTAATGGTGCATTCCGATCACCCAAGTGTCAACTTTCCCACTTAATTGTGAAAACAAATGGTGACCTCCAATATAATTTTCACCAGGAGTGTTTTTTCTATCGGAGTTGTTTACAATTCCTTTCCGACAACTACGTAAAAATCGCAGATCTCACATTTTTCAATATATTTATTTTGTTTGATGATTTTTTAATGATACAATAGCCACAATTATTATTATAAAAATTTACGTTAGGCTTAACATCAACGAAAATTCAATGTGAAGCAATGTGCAACGGAGAAAAATTTCAACATGGGATAGGTTAATATATTTTTTTGTACATAATCGGTTATCCGAACAACCCCAGTCCCCAATTGATTCGGATAAACGACTCTCTACTATAATAATAAAATTGTTTGGTTCAATGTCATGACTTGGTGAATTTATTGATGCTTGGCAACTAATTTCATCATCAACTTTTAATTTATATAGATACATGTCAATAAATTCATCAAGTCGTGACATTGAACCAAACAAAACAAGAAGAAGATACAGTTTTGACAAATAAATAAAACAATAATAAAATTGTTAATAAAATTTATTTCCTTTAATAATGTATGCCAGTTCTTATTTCAAACACTTTTTCTGTAAAAAAATAACTTGCTAAGTGAGACATAAAACTAAATGTACAATCATAAATAACACAAAATAAATCCAGTTTAAACTATTATCTCAGAAATCAAAACTGTATGTTTGAAGCACTTGACAAATGAAAAGCCATCTTGTTAAAATTCAAAATTAATTATCCTGAATATTTTTTATGATTCTTTTCAATAAAATTCATAAATTCCACTACTTCTTATCTTTATTAACACTACAGATAAAATCATATATTAAGTCAAAAACTTTATGGGCATTTTGATATTAGTGCATAGGATTAACATATGATAGGTAAAATAAAATAGTCTTGAACCATATATCTATAAACTAAATGATGGTTAAAATACAAAAAAGATTATTTTGGTTGAAGAAAAATGGTGTTGAGCATAATTTTTGTATTCTGTTACATCAAAAAGAAAGAAAGAGCAAATCTAAGTTAATATTAGATTGTTTTGATTATAGGATATATACTAGAATGTTTGATTATTCAATATGGAATTTGATATCAATGCTATTTTTAGAAAATATTTTGAAATGAATAATCACATTAAAATCATAACTTTATCATTATCATAGTCACATTGAGAAGCAATTAAGATTACAATATTTCACTTCAACTTAAAAAAAATGAAGTAAAATATTTAAAAAATGAGATAATTATATTTAAAGTGCTGGATTCAATAATGTGTAAAAGTACAGAAATCAGATTCATTAAATGCATAAAAAATTACATTTTAATATAATAAACTTTAATTTCTTAAGCAGATTTAGCAGATTAAAAAAAATAGAAATATATTACTGTAAAGATATTAAATATATATATATATATACTTTTTTAAACCTTTACATAAAAACTGATTTTCATAATTTTATTTTAGGTAATGTTAAAAGGCAATGTGTCTTGAAAAAAGAAAGTGGAGCTTTTTGGGATAAACCAAATTTTTCAGAATGCCTTTCTAAAGAGTTTTTAGAAATTAGAAAAAAGGTAAGAGGATGATATTTTAAATTTTCAAAGTAAAATGCATGCAAGAATTAGTATGATATACATTTTAAATCATATTAAAATAAAATAAAATAAAATTCTTTAACACTTTACTGAATTTTCTATAAAATTTCTAGCAAAATAGATATAACAGTTAGAGATTTGCAACGTATGCAAAAAATGAATTGAGAGTTTTATTTTTCTGTGTATTTCCTACATTGTCTATAAGTTTATGCAACTATTTATTACTATCTACAATTTTTTTATAAGTACAATTTACAATTAAGAGTGACTCTAGGATATGAACTAAAAATTTAAAAGACCTACAATAAAAAATAATAACATAATTAGTATGATGGTACCAGCACATAAGTATACTCAAGGAATCGCAATTCCTTGAGCTAACTCTGATCACAACTACTGATCATGTTAGTAATAAAAACATTTTATGCATATTAAACTACTAATAATTAACATTAATTGTTATTTTCATAGCATTACACATCAATCATAGTTTGATATAAATAGTTTATTTTTAATACTTTGATCCTTATAAGTATAAAAATTGAAAATATGGATGCAACATTCATATTGGATGATAGAAACAATGTGTTATTAATATAATATTATTCATTATATTTAAATGAAAAGATATATCATGTGTATTAATTATGAGAATTAAAGTTTAATACTGAGTCATAAATTTAAGAAATTTAGACTAATATTTTTTAAATTATACTTTTTACTAAAATTTTCTTTTGGCATAATAGTTTGATAATAATTAAATGAAAAAGTTAATATACATACAGTGGAACCTGGTTAACTTTAATCAGTTAGGGAAAAAATTCAGACTTCAAGTTAAAAAATTTTGAGGAATTCAGGTTAACCAGTTTGATTTAACATGTTATGCTAAAAAATTGGGTGAAGAAAATGACTTCAAGTAAATGCAACATCAAATTAACCAGGTTCCACTGTATTTCAATCTTAATATGATATTTTTTCATGTATAATACAATATAATAAGTAACTTCTAATAACTTAAACTTTCTTTTGTTTTTTTTATGTATAGTTTAATAGTTTAAAACTTGGATATCAAATAACAGATATAGGATCATTACTGTATGAATTAAAGGGTTACTTAAATTCAAAGAAAACAAGGTATCATGTTGCAGAGGGAGAACCTGTTGTTGATTTTTTAGAAGAAGTTTTAAATTACCAACAAAAAAATCTTCAGCTATATTATGAGATACATAATAATTCAAAGGTGAGTTTCAAATTCACAATATATTTAATTCTGTAAAATATAAGTAGTTGAGGCAATGACATTTTTAGTAATTTAGTGATGTGGAGATGGACAGCTGTAAAGAAATTTCACAATAAATATTGACATATATATTTTATTTGAAATAGTTTGTTCTTATCTGATGAAAAAAACTTGGTATTTTAACAATATCGAATTTTTGTGAAAAGTAATATGATGAAATGAAAGAAATACAATAATTATCATTTTATATTTAGAATTATTGCTTTGAGAATGATAAAAAAACAATATGATCCAAAAAGTTTATCATGGAAAAATTTAACATGGAAAATAATGGACAAATACAAACTCTAATACAGATCCTGCCAAATGGAAAAATCACATTCATGTCTTTTCTGTTTATAAAGGAATTTTGCATGTAGAAAAATAGCAGCATCTCAAAACTCTAGCACTACAGCCAAATGATATCATAGAAACATTTTGTTCTTTGAAAATAAAATTGACAAATCTTAATGTAAAGTCTAATTTGTAAATTATGACTAATTCAGTTATAAAGAAGATTATACTATAAAATTTAATAGAAAAGAATAAGAATAAAGAATATTGGCTGTGTGTTACAATATTTGAAAATTTTAATTATATTAGGAAACTTTTTAGTAAGTGAAATTTTTTTAATTTTAATTTATAATGTTTTGTTAATTATTTAGATTATTAGCAAGATAATATTTAGTTTGGAACAAAAATTACATAATTTATTATATAATAATATTTTAGTCTGAAATTTATATACAAACTTTCAGATTAAAAAAAATATGTATATATTTTAAAAAATGTTTTTTACAGGTGTTTCTTGATGTTGTTTCAATATTACTGGATTCACCTAATTTAATCCAGAAGCAGTCCGTAAGTAAGGAAATTAACTAATGTTTCAAATAAAATTGTAGATATAGTTAATGTTAAATAACCAATATTAATATTTTTAAAATTGTATTATTGATTTTATAAATAAAAGTATTTCAACTGTTTAAGCATGATTTAACTAAACTATTTGAATTTTTGAAGTATTTTAATACAATGAATACAAAAATGATATCCAAATTATGTAAACTTAGTATCATTAAATAAAAAAAGTTTTTTAATTTCATAAATATATATTTTGATTGTATATAAATAAAATATAACAAGAAAATAACTGATGACTTAATAATAAATAAACAAATCAGGCTTAAATTTAAAAGTCAAAAGTAGTACTGTTTATTTTCAAAATGAATGAAATTGATAATGCTAAATAACCTTTACTTCCAGTGACAAAACTTTAATAAATCGTCAAATTGAATGAAATTGGCTCCTTTATATAATTAAATTTATATAATATTGTTAATACTATTCTTCATATTACCCAATGCTGGAGATGGCTGCACAGAAGCTGGAAACATCTTTGGATGAATAATCATCAAGTCAGTTCATTTCCAAATCCAATTATACTATCATACTACTTTAAAGAAGTTTTTTTAAAGAAGCCCTAACTTCAGAATCTACATAAAAATGATGAGATATTTACATTAAAAAAATGTCGTAAGATTTACACTGTATAAATTTTTAGTTAGTTTGAAGTTTTTTTAATATAAATATAACATTATTTTAGTACAATCATAAGGATGGAATACCACCAAAAATATTAAATAAATAGTATTACTTTTAACTACTAATTTTAAGCTTGATTTGTTTAATATTATTACAAAAGAAATTGCTTTGAAATTTGGAGTTTACAAAGATTTAATATAACTTAATATAATAAAACTCATTACATGAATTCTACAGATTGTCTGGGAAGTCATTTAACCCCATATTTTTGTTCATGTAAAGGAGATACAAAACATACACACATATCCAAAACTTAAGGACAAACACAATTGCTAGCAGTGATAACTAGAAAAAAATCATCAAGCCAATTGGCATCAATTTGCTCAGATGTTTGAACAAAGCAGAGAGCAAATGCATACTGACAGATGCTCTCTGCCTCACTTTCCATTCATTTTCCACCTATGTCCAACTACTGTATATATCTTTTTCACCAAAGACTTAAAATTATTGCTTTAGTTTGTAACAGGTATGTTGTGGTTATCTTGTGTTAGACATCAAGTAATACAGTTCTTTCCATATTTGCCTGCATTCATCTACAGTCGTCTTTATTATCCATCCTCAAGTTTTAGACATGAGTATATGTCAGAACATACCTTATATATATTCTGACATATAATATGTTTTGGTATCTCCTTTACAAAAACAAAAAGTGGAGTTATACAGCTTCCCTGATACCCTGTACATAATTTTGTTCAATTATTCGTAATATATCATTTGTATTTAATAATAACTAATAATTGTGATTTTATGAAATTTATAAGTGAGGTTTATTNAAGTATATACAAACATATTAATGGATAGATAAATAATAATTGAACACAATGGATAAATACAGTTTTGGTTACATTATTAAACAGTAAATTTTTGCTTACATAATAGGAATTCGAATGGTTGGTTGAATAATAATTAAGCTGATTAAGTAATTTAATGATTAAAGAATATGAATTAAGTCGTGAATGTGTCTCTTTAATCCGATTTTCAGTTCGGTAGACTATCATATACAGCTTTCAGGTTAGGAACTTCTTTTATTGGTTTGTCAAATGCATTTCGGACTTATTTGGACAATTATTCAGTCCAAATTGTTAACAGAAATTGCATTACATAAACAAGGTTATCCATTAGTCCTTATTTGTTTTTAATTACTATATCTTATTTAATATTTAATGAAAACTAATTTTGTAGACAACAATTTGTTCTGTATTGTTTTGAAAGATTTTTGCATATCATTTCTTAAAATTTTCCATAAACAATAACTATTGTTATTTTGATATATCCTTACTTTAGTGATGATACTCTTCATAATTTTAGTTAATTAATATAGTCCAACAAATGTTAATATATCAGAAATATCCAGCACAAATTATACTTACTAAAAATAAAGAAAAAAACGAATGTTTTTGACAATTTTTAAATCGTTATCTTCAGGTTAAAACCATTCAAAAATTAATGTAAAAATTTTAACTTCACTTTAAAACACATGGAGCATTTATTTCATTTTGGTTGAAAAATGCCAACATAAAAAATAATGATTGTTTTCTTAAGTAATAAGATTTAATTTATAGTCTTACTTCAAAAATAGATCTCCGTGTCATTTGCCTGTAATTTATGGCTGTTTAATTAGCTTGTATATTTGAGGATCTCTAGATGTTTTAGATAAGTCCAGTTTCTACTAGGATGTATTAATCTTGTTTCATTAAGAAGTACCCTTATATCATTTTCAGATGCAAATGTTGCTAATGTTGTGGTGGAAAGGCCCTTTTGGATAGAGTAATGGGCTCCTTGATATGCTTGTAAAGAGATTGATCCATTGCTCCTATATAGACCCATTTTTTGTTGAATTTGTTGTCTATAATGCAATTTTGTAATAAAGAGAATATAGTTGGATTTCTCATGTAGAAAAGACTAAGTTGGTTTGTTCTCAGGTTAAACCTGACAACTTTGTGGGTTTTAGATATGTTCTTCTTAGATGCGTACCCAGATTGATATTTATGGATGAGATTTTGGGCAAAGCTGGAAGGATACCCATGTTGTTTCTCTATGCTTGCGATGTAGTTTAGTTCAATCTCTCTGTCAATGATGTTTGATGCAGTGCGAGAATGCTCTTTTGACTAGTGCTCTATAGGCTGATGTTTTAAATATATACAGATCTCTAGATTCTATTGGAATGAATAGTGGTTTATACTCTGGTTTTCTATAAACTGTAGTTGAAAGTTTGTTTTGGGTGCATTGGACTTAATTAATCCAGTTTTATGTAGTACATATTTATTGTTAATATAGTCTTATATCCCAGATATTAGATGAGGTAAGTCATATCAATTATTATCATTCAAGAAATTTGAATTTTCATGATTGTTTAATAAACACATATCCTTTTTAGGAAACTACAAAAAAAAATCTGTGGTTATAGTAGCCAAATGGAGCAACCAGTTAATTTCTCAAAGTATGAGATTAAGTGATGTGTGAAAAGATGTATTGGAATCTTTATTACTAATTCCAGCAGTGTGATCCATAGTCTCACTTTGCTGAAATATGCTTTCAGCGATTTAAAAGCAGATTTCAAACAGTTATATATTGTACATATTTTGCTATCTAATATTCATATCAGATTCAGATTTATTCATGTTAAATCTTGTAATTATCCATAATAAATTTACAAAGACTCAAATCTGAAATGAAAAACAAAAGTAAAAAAGTTTTCGGTTGGCCTTGGTGTGATAAGACCTCCAAATTGTTAAAATCCTGTTTATTAGGCTATCTAACTCTATCTAAATAAAAAAAGTTGTTAAAATTAGAGCACAAGAAATATATTAATTTCAAGTAACAAAGGATTTTGAGCTTCCCAGCCTATATCATGGCAAGAATAGTTATAGCCAGAAATTGCCATTTAGTGAACAATCAGATGTATTCACCAGCATAATATTAAATAACTACTTTGATTATATTCTAAAATTAATATATATCTTGGTCAGTTTATATCTAGAGTCTAGATTGTATAATTTGTTAGACCCTTATCTGTTAAAATTGTTTACATTTCTCTTCAGGCAAATAATTTTTTGGACATTTAAATTAAATTAAATTCAAATTTATTAATTACTAAAGTTTTCAACAGATGACAATTTGTAGTTTAATTCTCTAAGCATTAAATTACTTATGCTAATTATAAATAAAATACAATAAATTTAGCAAGGTTTGATATTTAATTATTCAACTATTATAATTTTTCTGCATATAAATATAAAACAGGATAAGCCAAATAATCACTGCATTAAACCTCTCAAAGTCTGATGTTATTAATCTGGTCCATTGCGGCAATCGTTTGACTTAGATTAATAACATTGGGCTTTGAGATGTTTAAACAGGATATTCCAAGCTTCTCTTTATCAGTTTTAAAAATTCTTATCCTCACATAATACGGTATTTTAATATCATAATCCAAATTTACCATTTGTTCTCACCAATATTTTCATTACTAAAGTGATCTTACTTCTATTTGTATAAATGTGTATTTTATATTCCTTAATTTATATATCTTGAATCAATAAAAATCTAATAACAGTGCAAAAAAATTATTCAAATCATAAATTTCTTAGTGTATTTTTATATTAAAATTATTATTCCTATTTATTGAGTGCTTATTTCATTAAAGTATAATTAGTTTACAGTTATATTTATTAGTCTTTATCACTTAATAAATTAAATCTTTTATAACAGCAATACAGTTGATTTTTTTTATAATTTAAGCCAATTAATGTTTATTACTTCAAAAAGTTATAAAATATTACAGTAATAAACTTAAATTCATATATAGCCTTAAATAATATTAATTATGTTTGTTAAAGGACAGATTCCTACATGTTCTCCTGAAAAATTCATGAAAATAAATTGGTCTTTGGCTGCTGCTAACACAGAAGATATACATCGTTGTCCATCGGGGTATTCAGGTATTAATTTTAGAATATTACTAATTTTTTTGTTTTAAATATTTAAAAAAATTGATTTACCTCTTGAAATAACTTTATTGAAAATAATAATTCACAATCCGTTTGATGATAAATTTTCTAATGTTTTAAAACATAATTTCTTGATAAAAATAGAAATTTTCAAATTACTATGTTAGATTTGTTTAGCTTGTCAGAGATTGTGATATAACTAGTTAAACTTATAGAACTGGTTACATGAACAAAGAACAAAGATAACCCAACTTGTCTAGTGGAAGGTCAGTGTTAAAAGGGGAGAGTAAAATGATCATTGTGACTAATGGTTCCCTAAGGGGTTGACATCAGCATCACTACCTTTTATTATGTAACAGAAAAACTTTATAAAATTGCTACAACACAACATCATAGTCATTAACGATTTCAGTCATTGTATTCTAATAATACAATCTCTTTGATACAATCTAATTGCATAATTTCCGAGTAAAATGTGAAAATTCTGAGATTTTAGGAATTAATAGTTGTTATAGTAAGAAGTTGTTTTTGTATTGGGAAAAAGTAAAGACAATTTGCAAATTGTATTTACTTTTCCCTCAATGCAAAAACAATTTCTTTGATTTCTGTGTATTTTGAAATTTTGTAGAGTTTAATATTATCATAGATATATTTTTCAAAATAACTGAATCATAATTCATATGATTCAGTTATTTTGGCTGGGTATTTTGGGTTCTTTTGGCTGGATATTTCACTTGTATCATTTCTTTTAAATTGAAATTCTATAATAATATTACAATTAGAAGCACACTTTTTCAGAAATTGTAATGACATTGTAAAATCATGTAACAAAAATACAGTCAGAACACCAGAGAAACATAAGAAGCGGACAGCCGTGCACAGTGCTGGCGACGTACATCTTAGCTGACCCCCAAGAGGTCAAAGCTGAATGGGACCGAGCTAGCTTGATACAAATAGTTCATGACAAAAAGCACCTCCGGTATGCTGAAGCCTGGCATATCTGCCAAAACCAGCCAAAAAGGATTAGCTATCAACTTCCGAGATGCAAGCAAAGTATCGGCAGCCTGGCGAGCAAGTATATTATAAACGTCTAGAACAATGGCAAAGTGGCAACTTAATTAAGGACTCTTAAATTAATGTATTTGCGCATCACATTGTTTATGTTTGGTATTTTATATATGTTTCTATTTTTATTTTTGCTGTTATTTTATATCTTGAACATCATACTTTTTAACGTTCTAATAGCTATGGTGGTTATATAATGACAGCCTTTATGTAGAGATGGCACTCTTTATTCCTGTAGAATATCCTTTTAAAAACATTCCAAAACGCTTGTATCGTTAATTCAAATTTTAGTTAGGAGTTCGATTTTTTCTTCTTTTTTTTCCCATTTATTCTTGATAAAGGTCATTAAATATGATCAAAAACGTTAGAATGTAATAAATACTGCTGCATATTTAAAAGGTTTTCTTGAGTGTGTTTAGTTATACAGTAGAGCGTTGTTTATCCAAAAGCCGGTCAACTGAAACGTTGGTTAACCAAAAGCATTCCAGTTGGCAAATTTAAATTTCTGCTAGTGCTATGGTGCTGCAACCTTTGGCTATATCTGGGTTACTCCAATATTTTTTGTTGGTGTGTGTGTTTTAGCTGGCAGCATTGGCACTTTTGTGTGGTGTTTTTCTGAGAACTGTGTTTTGTGCTGAATCAAACATTTTTCATACTAGATTAACTTCTAAAGTATAATTTTTTTTGTTTTTATATTTTTGTGCGACTAGCAGGGGGCCACTGGGACAATCCCTAATGACCATTTACACTGCAACAGGTTGGTGAAACCTAGACTTGGATTGTCGGATGGCTTAGGAGGAAAAATGTGAGTGGGGAGTGCGTCGGTAAGCCAGCAGGCGTCCTTAGAACAATGATAGACAGGCTTAACAAAAATAACAAAGCATTTATTGGATAAATAAGCTAGGTTACATGAGGCGATAATAATATTAAAGTTTAAATGCGGTTAAATATGAATTAACTATACAAGGGCTGCTCTTAACAGCTCTAATGGCTATTTCGAGAGAGAGAGTTCACAAAGCTCTAAAATACAAATACCTCTATGAGGAAATGAATGATATGCGTGCGTTGAATGGGTCATAGGAATTGTAGTTGGCACAGGAACTGTAGTATGGTGATAAGTATGGAAGTTCGAAGTTATGGTCTGCCATATGTCGATGTCTTCTCCTTTCATTCATTGGCGTCTGGTGTATGGAGATAAGATGCACACATTAACGAGTATAACTTCCTTTGGATCGTCCTGAGCTTCCAGGGGTTTGAGCTTTTATACTGTCTTTGTGGGAAAGGAGCCACCTGATTGACTGCTGTTGACATTAATGGTGCATTCCGATCACCCAAGTGTCAACTTTCCCACTTAATTGTGAAAACAAATGGTGACCTCCAATATAATTTTCACCAGGAGTGTTTTTTCTATCGGAGTTGTTTACAATTCCTTTCCGACAACTACGTAAAAATCGCAGATCTCACATTTTTCAATATATTTATTTTGTTTGATGATTTTTTAACGATACAATAGCCACAATTATTATTATAAAAATTTACGTTAGGCTTAACATCAACGAAAATTCAATGTGAAGCAATGTGCAACGGAGAAAAATTTCAACATGGGATAGGTTAATATATTTTTTTGTACATAATCGGTTATCCGAACAACCCCAGTCCCCAATTGATTCGGATAAACGACTCTCTACTATAATAATAAAATTGTTTGGTTCAATGTCATGACTTGGTGAATTTATTGATGCTTGGCAACTAATTTCATCATCAACTTTTAATTTATATAGATACATGTCAATAAATTCATCAAGTCGTGACATTGAACCAAACAAAACAAGAAGAAGATACAGTTTTGACAAATAAATAAAACAATAATAAAATTGTTAATAAAATTTATTTCCTTTAATAATGTATGCCAGTTCTTATTTCAAACACTTTTTCTGTAAAAAAATAACTTGCTAAGTGAGACATAAAACTAAATGTACAATCATAAATAACACAAAATAAATCCAGTTTAAACTATTATCTCAGAAATCAAAACTGTATGTTTGAAGCACTTGACAAATGAAAAGCCATCTTGTTAAAATTCAAAATTAATTATCCTGAATATTTTTTATGATTCTTTTCAATAAAATTCATAAATTCCACTACTTCTTATCTTTATTAACACTACAGATAAAATCATATATTAAGTCAAAAACTTTATGGGCATTTTGATATTAGTGCATAGGATTAACATATGATAGGTAAAATAAAATAGTCTTGAACCATATATCTATAAACTAAATGATGGTTAAAATACAAAAAAGATTATTTTGGTTGAAGAAAAATGGTGTTGAGCATAATTTTTGTATTCTGTTACATCAAAAAGAAAGAAAGAGCAAATCTAAGTTAATATTAGATTGTTTTGATTATAGGATATATACTAGAATGTTTGATTATTCAATATGGAATTTGATATCAATGCTATTTTTAGAAAATATTTTGAAATGAATAATCACATTAAAATCATAACTTTATCATTATCATAGTCACATTGAGAAGCAATTAAGATTACAATATTTCACTTCAACTTAAAAAAAATGAAGTAAAATATTTAAAAAATGAGATAATTATATTTAAAGTGCTGGATTCAATAATGTGTAAAAGTACAGAAATCAGATTCATTAAATGCATAAAAAATTACATTTTAATATAATAAACTTTAATTTCTTAAGCAGATTTAGCAGATTAAAAAAAATAGAAATATATTACTGTAAAGATATTAAATATATATATATATACTTTTTTAAACCTTTACATAAAAACTGATTTTCATAATTTTATTTTAGGTAATGTTAAAAGGCAATGTGTCTTGAAAAAAGAAAGTGGAGCTTTTTGGGATAAACCAAATTTTTCAGAATGCCTTTCTAAAGAGTTTTTAGAAATTAGAAAAAAGGTAAGAGGATGATATTTTAAATTTTCAAAGTAAAATGCATGCAAGAATTAGTATGATATACATTTTAAATCATATTAAAATAAAATAAAATAAAATTCTTTAACACTTTACTGAATTTTCTATAAAATTTCTAGCAAAATAGATATAACAGTTAGAGATTTGCAACGTATGCAAAAAATGAATTGAGAGTTTTATTTTTCTGTGTATTTCCTACATTGTCTATAAGTTTATGCAACTATTTATTACTATCTACAATTTTTTTATAAGTACAATTTACAATTAAGAGTGACTCTAGGATATGAACTAAAAATTTAAAAGACCTACAATAAAAAATAATAACATAATTAGTATGATGGTACCAGCACATAAGTATACTCAAGGAATCGCAATTCCTTGAGCTAACTCTGATCACAACTACTGATCATGTTAGTAATAAAAACATTTTATGCATATTAAACTACTAATAATTAACATTAATTGTTATTTTCATAGCATTACACATCAATCATAGTTTGATATAAATAGTTTATTTTTAATACTTTGATCCTTATAAGTATAAAAATTGAAAATATGGATGCAACATTCATATTGGATGATAGAAACAATGTGTTATTAATATAATATTATTCATTATATTTAAATGAAAAGATATATCATGTGTATTAATTATGAGAATTAAAGTTTAATACTGAGTCATAAATTTAAGAAATTTAGACTAATATTTTTTAAATTATACTTTTTACTAAAATTTTCTTTTGGCATAATAGTTTGATAATAATTAAATGAAAAAGTTAATATACATACAGTGGAACCTGGTTAACTTTAATCAGTTAGGGAAAAAATTCAGACTTCAAGTTAAAAAATTTTGAGGAATTCAGGTTAACCAGTTTGATTTAACATGTTATGCTAAAAAATTGGGTGAAGAAAATGACTTCAAGTAAATGCAACATCAAATTAACCAGGTTCCACTGTATTTCAATCTTAATATGATATTTTTTCATGTATAATACAATATAATAAGTAACTTCTAATAACTTAAACTTTCTTTTGTTTTTTTTATGTATAGTTTAATAGTTTAAAACTTGGATATCAAATAACAGATATAGGATCATTACTGTATGAATTAAAGGGTTACTTAAATTCAAAGAAAACAAGGTATCATGTTGCAGAGGGAGAACCTGTTGTTGATTTTTTAGAAGAAGTTTTAAATTACCAACAAAAAAATCTTCAGCTATATTATGAGATACATAATAATTCAAAGGTGAGTTTCAAATTCACAATATATTTAATTCTGTAAAATATAAGTAGTTGAGGCAATGACATTTTTAGTAATTTAGTGATGTGGAGATGGACAGCTGTAAAGAAATTTCACAATAAATATTGACATATATATTTTATTTGAAATAGTTTGTTCTTATCTGATGAAAAAAACTTGGTATTTTAACAATATCGAATTTTTGTGAAAAGTAATATGATGAAATGAAAGAAATACAATAATTATCATTTTATATTTAGAATTATTGCTTTGAGAATGATAAAAAAAACAATATGATCCAAAAAGTTTATCATGGAAAAATTTAACATGGAAAATAATGGACAAATACAAACTCTAATACAGATCCTGCCAAATGGAAAAATCACATTCATGTCTTTTCTGTTTATAAAGGAATTTTGCATGTAGAAAAATAGCAGCATCTCAAAACTCTAGCACTACAGCCAAATGATATCATAGAAACATTTTGTTCTTTGAAAATAAAATTGACAAATCTTAATGTAAAGTCTAATTTGTAAATTATGACTAATTCAGTTATAAAGAAGATTATACTATAAAATTTAATAGAAAAGAATAAGAATAAAGAATATTGGCTGTGTGTTACAATATTTGAAAATTTTAATTATATTAGGAAACTTTTTAGTAAGTGAAATTTTTTTAATTTTAATTTATAATGTTTTGTTAATTATTTAGATTATTAGCAAGATAATATTTAGTTTGGAACAAAAATTACATAATTTATTATATAATAATATTTTAGTCTGAAATTTATATACAAACTTTCAGATTAAAAAAAATATGTATATATTTTAAAAAATGTTTTTTACAGGTGTTTCTTGATGTTGTTTCAATATTACTGGATTCACCTAATTTAATCCAGAAGCAGTCCGTAAGTAAGGAAATTAACTAATGTTTCAAATAAAATTGTAGATATAGTTAATGTTAAATAACCAATATTAATATTTTTAAAATTGTATTATTGATTTTATAAATAAAAGTATTTCAACTGTTTAAGCATGATTTAACTAAACTATTTGAATTTTTGAAGTATTTTAATACAATGAATACAAAAATGATATCCAAATTATGTAAACTTAGTATCATTAAATAAAAAAAGTTTTTTAATTTCATAAATATATATTTTGATTGTATATAAATAAAATATAACAAGAAAATAACTGATGACTTAATAATAAATAAACAAATCAGGCTTAAATTTAAAAGTCAAAAGTAGTACTGTTTATTTTCAAAATGAATGAAATTGATAATGCTAAATAACCTTTACTTCCAGTGACAAAACTTTAATAAATCGTCAAATTGAATGAAATTGGCTCCTTTATATAATTAAATTTATATAATATTGTTAATACTATTCTTCATATTACCCAATGCTGGAGATGGCTGCACAGAAGCTGGAAACATCTTTGGATGAATAATCATCAAGTCAGTTCATTTCCAAATCCAATTATACTATCATACTACTTTAAAGAAGTTTTTTTAAAGAAGCCCTAACTTCAGAATCTACATAAAAATGATGAGATATTTACATTAAGAAAATGTCGTAAGATTTACACTGTATAAATTTTTAGTTAGTTTGAAGTTTTTTTAATATAAATATAACATTATTTTAGTACAATCATAAGGATGGAATACCACCAAAAATATTAAATAAATAGTATTACTTTTAACTACTAATTTTAAGCTTGATTTGTTTAATATTATTACAAAAGAAATTGCTTTGAAATTTGGAGTTTACAAAGATTTAATATAACTTAATATAATAAAACTCATTACATGAATTCTACAGATTGTCTGGGAAGTCATTTAACCCCATATTTTTGTTCATGTAAAGGAGATACAAAACATACACACATATCCAAAACTTAAGGACAAACACAATTGCTAGCAGTGATAACTAGAAAAAAATCATCAAGCCAATTGGCATCAATTTGCTCAGATGTTTGAACAAAGCAGAGAGCAAATGCATACTGACAGATGCTCTCTGCCTCACTTTCCATTCATTTTCCACCTATGTCCAACTACTGTATATATCTTTTTCACCAAAGACTTAAAATTATTGCTTTAGTTTGTAACAGGTATGTTGTGGTTATCTTGTGTTAGACATCAAGTAATACAGTTCTTTCCATATTTGCCTGCATTCATCTACAGTCGTCTTTATTATCCATCCTCAAGTTTTAGACATGAGTATATGTCAGAACATACCTTATATATATTCTGACATATAATATGTTTTGGTATCTCCTTTACAAAAACAAAAAGTGGAGTTATACAGCTTCCCTGATACCCTGTACATAATTTTGTTCAATTATTCGTAATATATCATTTGTATTTAATAATAACTAATAATTGTGATTTTATGAAATTTATAAGTGAGGTTTATTATTTATAATAATGTGATTACATATTGTTTTAACAAAATTTTCTGCATTTAAGCACATTATGTATATAACAAATAATACTATATTTATAAGCAGTTATTACTTTTTAAATATTAATATAATTTCATTTAATCTAGCAAGTTTTGAAACTACATCAACAAGTGATAAATTATGGTTTACTGCAAGGCCATTATATTGAAGAAAATACTTTTGTTACTCATGAACGATCAGCATTAGGTAACATTAATAAATTATACTAATAATATGTGTAATTATTAATTGATGAGTTAATTAATGGATCTATCAATGTAAGAGATTTCTATTAAATAGACAAAATTATACTAATAAACAAAAAAGAAATATAACTGTACATAGAAATTTTAAATTATCAAAATTTTTTATTTTTAAATGTTTACTTGATCTTTTAGAAGCAGAAAATATTATAGTTAATATATAAATATATTATGCTAGTATATATGTATATAATATACTACTAAGCACATCACTGGCAGAGCTGACATATTATTGTTTAAACTTGTTCTAAGTACTGTACAGTACATTGACTTTCATGTAACTATTTCATGAAAGCTGAAAAAAATACAGTTGAAATATTCTAAAATACAGTTATTATTTATAATTTGCTTTTGGTTTGATACAAATAACACAAAATGAGATTGAAATTATTTTTTAAATGATAGTTATATTAAAAATGAAGCACATGACTGTATTGTATATGCTAGTTATATGTGTTATAAAGACAAAATACAGTAGTCACTTTTTAGATTTTATACATTTGAAATAGGAGTTATATACATAAATATTATTATTTTACAATTGTAATGTTACAAAATTGTGAGACATTGTTTCTTCTTCCTTTCTTCAATAATAAAAAAGTGTTTTGACAAGCAAGAAATGACTTTTTGACATTAAAATTTCAATTAAATCTTTGAGATAATAATTAGATTTCACATGCAAATATAATATAAAATTGAAAATTATTCATTTTACTGAGCGAAGAATATTTATATTTAGTAATTACTAACACATATTTTTAATTTATTATATATATTATTAACACATATTTAACTTATTTATAACTGTTGAAGTGTTTTATATTTATTAAGTACAGTATGTTTATGATGAATTTATATATTGATTGCATTTATCTATATCTTTTTAAACAACATTAAAAAGTTTTGTCAATTAGCATTTTCCAAATAAAACTTGACATCTTTCATGATTTCTTCTTTAATAATTCAATAATTCAGGAAATATACATAAACTGGTTAAACTTTTAGCAATTATTAGTTAATTTTAAAGATTTAGGTTGTTTTTGTTTCAAGATTACTCCTAAAATCTAGAACAGTTTGATAAACACACAGAGACACTTTTGCTTACAGATACATTGAGCTTGTATATTTCACTAAAAACATTTTCATCAAATATACAAGTGCATTTAAAGAGTGTAAAAAAGTTTTTGTAACCTGAGAAGGGCCACTAATGCAGCCAAAAACGTTTGTTTTCTTCTAATTATCTATTAAACATTGGTGCTGGAAGTAGCAAGTTAAACCATTTGTGTGTGTTTGTGTATGTTTTAATACTTAACTTCATAAAAGTACAAGATGATAAAAATTTCAAAATTATTTTTATATTGTCTTTAAAAGAATAAATACATATTATGCACAATTATACACACACTAATTTGTAGTATTATGTATAAAAATGCTTTATTAGAAAGTTGATTTTTACAAGTTTATAATGAGAAAAATTAATTTAATCTTTGCTTCATTGCCAAAGTGTCATTTTTGGATAGAGAAAAAATGTTGTGATTTGGATTGATATGAGTATTTTTTAAAATATCAGCTTTACAAATGCTGATATTTTAAAAAATGTTAAAAATGTTCATTTATAAAACAATCACTTTTATATAAGCGATGAAAGTGATTTAAAGACAAGATAGATAATTTACTTAAGAATGTTTTTGAAATTATCAACTCCATTATATTAATTCAAAGAATTACTATACAGTTCATTGAGTATAACTTATTTATTTCTGATTAAATGTTTTTGAGGCCTTTTCATTGTGAAATTAAATACTTAATACAGAATAAATGAATAAATTTTGATGAGTAACAGATTCAAACAGGAACCACACCATTGAATCACTTAAGGGCATTTTGAAATTGGCCATTGTGGCCATTGTTTGTATTTCTCAAATTAGAGAAATTATTAGAGATAATCATAAAATAATGTGTTAAATTTCTCTCCTGTCATTACCTACATGTGTGACAATGATTTGTGTTATCTTTTGTTTGTATTTTTTTTTTTAATGAATAAATGGCCATTGGGTGGTGTCTCTGTCAAGCCCACCATTTTTTGGTTCAGTGTGTCTTTGAAATGGATCAAAGTAGTCATATATGATTTATACTTACTTGTAAGGTATCCTACTTACTATCTGTGAATGCATAATTTGCAAAAGTGATATATTTAACATTTCAGTTTTTGTTACATAGAATATAAATTATTATATATGATTAAAATTAATATTTTTATCAAAACCAGCACTGAACAAAACAGTATAGAAAATAAAAATGATTCTTTTAGGATGGTTGCATGCCACACATCCTCCTGTGAGAACAGTACAGTGCTATTGTACAATTATGCAAATGTTTCTACACTTTCATTCAAAGAATGGTTCTGCTCATTCATCTATCACATGTCATGATTTGATGAAATGCTTGAGATTGCACTGCACTGTTTAGTAGTGCTATCACAAGCAGTGTGACTGCACGACAGGAATTAGTTACTGAGTCAGAGCAGAAGTGCAGAGTACTCCTTGATTTGTAAGCATTAATATGGAAAAGACAAAAACATCAAATCTTGAATTAATTTATTTTAATTAAACTAAAAATATATATGTTATGAATGTGTTATAAATGCAAAATATATAAAAGTTTACTCTTCATTCATAGTGCTAGTGGTTACATTCATAGTGGTACAAGGATAAATGTAAGCTTGCATATTGTAACAAGATTCAACCTAATATTGGTTCTAGTTACACTACTGTTATTCAGTATTCTCATATTAGGCAGCTAAGAGCTGCATCTGGATCAGATTAATAGTTGACAAAATGCATTTATTATTACTACATTGTATTTGGCTGATATTTAAAACAATATTTAAAAATATTAAACTGAAAACAAAAATTATTTTTCAAACATTTTTATTGATATTATAATCATTTTTTTATAGTTATAGAGGTTGGTCAGATACAAAATGAAGGACATCATATTTTAACATTTCCAAGTAGTCGTAGCTCTCGATCAAAACAGAAAGAAGGATATCCATTATTACCTGCTTGGATGACTGATTCCATTGAATTAAATTTTAACACCTGGTTACTTCAAGACTTTTATCATAGTAAGTTTTAAAATTTTAAGTATAAATTGTATATATATAATATATATATATATAAATTAGGATGTTTGTTTGTTTGTTTGCTATGCATGCCTAGGCCATTTCACCAATTGCTATGAAACTCAGAACTCAGCAATTGTGTTCAAATACTTCTAACTTATTGTCATATACCCCATCCCAAATTATCAATTGAATTTCTATATATCGATTAATTTCTGTCTACATTTGATTGCTGGCTTTACATGTAGTGCCATCTATTGGAAAAAAATTAACAAAATAATTAACTAGGTATAATTCTTACAAAAAAGGATATAATTTTAAAAAATATATATTATATTTATCAAATTACTGCACTAATGATATAGCACAAAACAGATGCACAATTACACCATTACTGCGACAGGTAGCACATAGTCTTTGCCTGAGTGGAATGTAGTAGTGTTTTGCTCCTGTACATCACACTTTTCCCATTAACAATAAAGTTGTGCTAGCATGTAGCTAATTCTGTTTAGGGAAAAATTTTTTAATTGAAATAACGAATTGAAGAAAAGGACTAGATTATCTTATATACAAACTTCTGATTTGTGGTACAAATCGGAAGTTTGTATATAAGGTAATCTATGATCTTTTATGATTTCCATGTCTGATCTCGACTTTCAGCTATCTAACTCCATTCTCAAGATTAAGGAAGGACAGAGATGGATGGACGATAGTCAGAATTTATAGGTCTATAATTTTTTCAAACTGCAGCTCAATAAATACCCTCCAATCAGAGCCGGCCCTACCATAGGGCAAACGGAGCAGCCGCTCCAGGCACTAAGTCTTAGTGGGCGCCTCAGTGGTAAAGAAAATTGAAGAAAAAAATATTTTTTCATTTTTCGGTATTTTAATTGCAAGCATGTGGCCAGTATGTGAATGGCCTTATCTGTTGAGACACGCGTGGATCTAGTGCGTGGGCGGGATTCCACCCCAGGGCACCATAATAGGATCTCGCTCCATCCTAAAACTTGCCTCGGGCCGGCACTGCCTCCAATAACCAAGTGGACAAAACCACCAAACGCCAGTAGTCAGTGATGGGTTTGCTCATGGCCAACAGACTGGCCACATGGAGTTTTCTAGGTTTCTTTATGTTAGTAACACTTAAATTGAGGTCAGCTTTACATAAAAGTGTTTCTTGGATGCATCCTCCTTGGCAGATCACTCATGTCAAATAAACCAAACCAATTAATTCTAATAATTTTTCTATAAATGCAATATTTACTAGGACATGTTTAACTACCAGGAAACCCAGACATCCCACCTCTCCCCTGATTTCATCTCCCCTTAGTAACTCAAAATCCATTACCCTAAACTCCTTTCACTAGAACATTAGAACTATTTGGCTGAACATTAGAACATAAGATGTTCTAATGTTCAGCCAAATTAATGTACAGTATGTGCAATGATTTTAAGGCATAAAGTAGAGTTTGAAGTCTTTTTCTGTGCCAATGATTATTTTTTCCTATTTATTATTATGGTGATGTTGCTTTATTCAAAATTTCCTATAATTGTAGCCTGTGTAATGTGCATTTTATTCACATATTGAGTCTTACTTTCAAATATACTTCCAGTATGCTTATATCACAACTTTTAGAAGTTTCCTTTACTTATATGTTTTTTGCTGAGCTATACTTTTCTAACATGGTTTCACCAGTGATTTCTTTACATACATTTTTTATGGATTTTCTTTTAAATTTTTTAACAATTCGTTTTTGTTTCTCAAGATCTTATTTATCTTCTTTCTGCAATTAATTCAAATTTAGTCTTCTTATTTTATTTTTCGTCTCAAAATTTTATTCTGTAAATAACAAATCAATAGTGTCTTATAAGTAATAGTCAATGGTTGTTGTTCTTATCATTCCAAAGCACAAAGAGTCAGTCATTATCTGCTCCTTTATAAATTTCTCATTCTATTTAAAACAAACATAAAAACATTCTCCAAACTACAAATCTAGCCATCTTAGATCCAGACAAAGAAGAATGAATGAATGAAGCATCGAAGAAAAATGGCAGTATTTACGGTTACGTTTATAAAGTTGAATGATTTAAATTCATTACTAACAAGTCGGTCATAAAGTACAAATTTCACTTGGTACACATGCTCAATGTTGATGACATTTCAAGTGAAACTCTAATGAAATTCAGAAAAAGTTAGTTTACTTCATGAAGAAAATGGTGCCTGGAAATGTCGATGTTTCTTAATCTATTGGAGTGTTTAAATTGGGGATTAAAAGGTGGAATGATACAAATAACTGTCCACCTGAAGCAATCTAAGAAAAATATTTCGGATAAAACTGCACTAACAACATTCATAACTTTGATTTTAGGAACATTTCATTAGACATTTAAATTGCATCATTTTTTTGTAAACCTCATTCTTATTTAACTCGTTTGACTTTACAAATGTATCCTATATATCACCACACATCTATCAATTATGAAATTTAAATCTGCAACTCTTATCTAATGTCTATCTTAAGTTCAGATAGCATAATTGCAATTCAGTAGAGCATCGATTATCCGACTCACTTGGGGACTGGGGTTGGTCAGATAATTGAAAAGTATGAAAAAATCCATTATTAGTGTAGTATATTATTATATCCCATGTAATTAGTATATTAGTATATCGCTATTAACCTACTTTGCGTTGAATTTTCCTCCATGTTAAGCATATCAAATTTTTTTTTAAATAATAATTGTCGCTATTGCATTGTTAAAAATTATTTTTAAATTATTTTATTGCTCACAAAACAAACAACCACTCATAATTAGAAAATTAAGTCTCGTTTAAATACTGGCCTCCCTTTCATGGTCGAGCCAGTGTAGCCAGCTAAAACACGCAAAAATTTAACAAAAATAATATTAAAGTAGCCAAGACATAGCCAAATATTGTAGCACCACATCACTAGCGGACATTTGAATTTGCTGACTAGAACGCGGTCAGTTAACCGATGTGACGGTTAATCAGGGGTCGGATAATCGATGCTCTACTGTATTTTCCTATATTAGATGAAAATTTGAAAATTATAGATTTGAAATTCTGAACAGATTTTTTTTAGATATATAAAATTTTAATTAATTTATTCACATAGACAGTGTGATTTCATATATAAATATTCTATCTTGCATTATTAAGTAGAAATTTTATTCCTATTTATATTAAATGTAACTTATTTTATTTTGAATTGAAAATTTTATAGAATTAATATACAATAATGATACAAGATGAATGCAATGATTAAAATTAAAAATATTATTATTATTAGTATAAAACTGTGAACTTTATAATGTATTCAATATTATATAAAACAGCATATTAAATACAATTAATATTTTTACAGTTAATACTTCAATAAATATTGCTGTAGTATTTTACAAGAATTTTTCTGCATTTTTACCAGAAAGATTTTTGAATCGGCATGGGTATGTATTAAAAAATTATCTAAATTTTATTAAAAAATTCTGAATGTCTATAAAATCTGTAAAATTTTTATTCATTTTTATTATATTATTATTATAATATGGGTTCACTAATGTTAGCCTCTGACCATGAAATGTTCATATTTATTAATTTATATAAAACCAAAATATATTATATATTTAAAAGTTTTTAGTTAGAATTTATTGGTTTATTATATGTCATTGAATATATTTACAGAAACAAATTTTCTTTAATAGAAATTATTTTTATTGAATTGAAGAATGTTTTCAGTTGTGATCTGCAAATGTCAATTTGAATTCTTGTAAACAAAAATCATGAAATTGCTAAAATAAATTACTTTTTTTCACATAATGCAGTATTGTAATTATAATCATTTCTAAGTTTTATCTTGAAATTTGATTTGTAAAGAAGATATACAATAGAACAGAAGTTTTGTATAGAATATATTTGAAATTCTGCCTGTGCAACTGAATGCAACTTTACTTACCTTTATTCATAAAAGCCTGAGTTATTTCAAGCATTTCCAGATTATTTTCAGTTTGCTGACATCATTTTCAATAATCTGTGTCTATACAATTCTTCTTTGTCTGGTATTACAGGCCTTGGAGGCCCTTAGCCGCAGCCACAATCCTTCTCCATCTTGTTTGGTCTATAGCCTGCCTCTGCCAATCTTCAATTCCGAAGTCTTGAAGATCTTCAGTGACCCCCATCTATCCACCTTTTTCTGGGACGGCCCCTTGGCCTCTTCCTTTTCTCCTGATAATGGAGCCCTCGTGAAGCTGTTGCCATTATAGGAAGCCTTACGACATAACCTAGCCAATGTAATCTTCCAGCCTTAATTAATCACCTGTGTGATCATGGGTTTGTCATATATTGTCTGCAGTTCTTGGTTTGTTTTTCTCCTCCATATTGGTTCTTCATTGACCATGATACCATTATCATCATAGTCTTCTACAGGTCTGAAGATTTTTCTTAGTATTTTGTTTTCAAATCTCTGTAATTGTAGTTTCTCCTGCTTTGTCATTGGCCATGTTTCACATCTATACAGAATCGCAGGTCTAATCAGCAACTCATACTATATACAGTTAGCTTTGTCCTTTTACTAGGGAGTCTGCTTTTTAGTATGTTTGTGAGTCCAAAGTAGATTTTGTTTCTCTTTAGCAAGTAAGTCCCTATCTCCTTTTTGATGTTATTGTTTCTGTTTATGTCAGTCCCTAAGTATTTGAAGGATTCCGTAGTGCTGAATGTCATATTATCTATGGTTAGATGTTCTTTGTGGGATTCTCCCTTTTTAGAAATAACCATATAGTCTTCTATTCATTGATGATCAGACCCATGCTCTTTCAGCTGTTGCTAATTTTGACATAAATCTCATCACCTCCCCTTTAATGTATTCAATTGTGTAGACACAATTGAATACACTAAATTTTTTAAATATCCCAGATCCAACATTGATGGTTCACAACTGAAAATATCTTTTATCTTGGAAAATATTTTTTTGTAGTCACATTTTTTTACTAGAAGTTTTTTACTTAGATATTTTTATGAGTTTTTTTATTCAAAAATTTTTATATTTTGGAAACAGGCTGCCATTCCTTCAATGTAGTGTATTTTGATTTAAAACAAAGTTAGATAAACTTGGAATCAGGCCTCCTTGATGGGTGAGGTGACAAGGTGACTGCTTCAAGCAGCAAAATGAGTGGTCAAAAAAATGTTCAAAAGGAAAAAAAATAAATAAAACTAATAAGCCAATACAATGAAATTCTGTAAATGTACTTTAAAGTTGCTTATAAATAGTTCATACAAACATGTCAGTATTAGAAGTGGTTTCTATTGACAACAATTTGGAAGTTTTCACAGCAAAAATTGATTCTCTTCAGGTGCAAGTTACCATTGAGCTGGTGCTGCATGGAATTTTAGCATTTTCCAAAGTTCAGTTTCATACATGATTATTTTTATATATTTTTTTTGTAGTTTTTATGTAAACCTAAATGAATTACAGTAATACCCCGAACTTATGCGATAGGTGGGACTGAGCGGTAACCGCGTAAGTCGAATTCGCGTAAGTCTGGGTATAATTTCGCATATAAATACATACAAATAATTTTTAATTGGTGCCGGAAACTAAAGAAAACAATAATTTAGAAAAAAATGTTTAATAAAATCTTAGATAATACATATGTATAAGAAATTAGGCCTATATTATTTTACAATTTTTCACATTTACTTGATTATTACGCCATATTTTTAACATTGTTTCCATCTCAGCAATAATACTGTGACGTTTACGAATGATGCTTGAATTTAAAGATTGAGCATTTTTCACAGCTTTGAGAATTTTTTCTTTGCCTTTTATAATTGTTCTGACCGACAATTCCGGTAGATCAAACTTCTTTGCCAATTCACAAATTTTCATTTTTGTATCGAAGTCTTTAATAATGTTAGCTTTACATTCCAAAGATAAAGTTTTTCTTTTCTTGTTTGATACAGAAGAATCAGTTCTACTTCGTTTGGATGACATAGTAGAGTGTTAAGATTAATCATATTCGTTATTGTAAACCGCGCTTAAGTTAGGCACCATCTATTCATTTCTTTTGTATGTCCAACAATCAAAAGACTGCTTGGGATTGAGTCTGTTTATAATTTGAAAGGTAATCTTATCAGTTGTACATACAAAAGGTAAATTGTTTACAAATGAGTCTTTGTTTATTATCTGATAAATGTATACTTTTTTTGTCAATTGTTCACGATTGCAGATGTCTTTTGTGTAAAATCCAAGTCAGATGTATGTAAGCTAATAAATGTTCTCGTTAATCTTATCTCGCCTTTTGCTTCGTTCACGGTTGCAAGAAATCACCACATAGTCTCTCAAGTCTCCATAGATATAACAAACACAGAAATAAATAACACAAAATAAATTGTAGCTATGCGTCGATTCCGCGCGACACGTCTGAACACGTAAGCTGAACAATAGTGTGGGGGAGTGAATACTCAAGAGTTGTGTGAAGCTCAAACAAAAGACGAATCGACGAGATTTGAAAATCACTTAACTCCGGGTTCGCATAAGTCGGGGTAGCGTAAGTCGAGGTATTACTGTATAATTATTTTGAATTAAATCTTTTACTTAGGATAATTTAATATAGTTCACAGGATATGGAATACCAGTTGCATTCTCGTTTAATTTCTGTTGCTATACAAACTGGAGAACACATGCTAGGAACAAAATCGTTAAGTTTGAAAATCATAGCCCGTTTGGCTCATCTTAATCATACCGTTGTAAGTATTTAATAATTTTCAATAGTTTTCTTTGTTCTATTAGTATTGTTTATATATATAAAGAGGTATAACTGTTAACTGTAGTAATAATTTTTCTAAATATTGCTTTGAATAATTATTGTTACTGTAATTTACACAAAAATTTTGATTAACAAGGAATATATCATTCAGTTAGTCCAAAAGTTTTGGATCAATTTCTAACTTTTTGCTTTGTAGATAAGTAGTGCCAAAAGTTGACATATGTGCACTCTTAAGGTGTATAAAAATTTTTGGGGTGCATGAGAAAATCTTCGGTTAGTCAATATTGTTTTTAATTGTAAAATGAGTTCATAATCTTGACACTTACATACAAAAACTATCTTATGTACTTACTTCAACAACATTTAATAGAAATTACAAACGTTTTTGGCCACATTAAGAGGTCTTCCTCAAGTAAACAAGCCATTCCATAGATAGATCATTCAAAAGTGAAGAAATATTCAAAACAGAATATGATGCAATTTGAAATTTACATTATACATCAACCAACAACACATTATAAGATTTACATATGATAAATACAATGGACTAATATAAATTTCAAAAGAAAAGTAAAATATTAAAAAATAATGTAGAAAAATGGATATCTCGTAGGTTTATAATATATGTTTGGAAATCACAAGATAAAGTATGATGCATTTTCATGCACTTCAAAAATTACACGATTAAATAAATGATAAAAAACATTAACTTTACAGATGACAAATAAAACAAACTTTTACTTTTAACTAAACTTTTACTTTTACTTATCTAACTAAGTTATTCTGTGTATGTTATTTGAGATTTCATTACAATAAATATTATTTTATTAAAGATATTTAAAAACACCTTTGATTACAATTTCAGGCTCATTTTTCTTTCCAGCAAACATTTTTGGTTCCTTTGATAAGCTTGCTTCAAGTCTATTAAAGATACTAAATGTCAATATTCTATATTGGATTGTCTGTTCATGCAAAACATACCAATATAGAACATTGACATTTAGAATCTTTGATGGACTTGAAGCAAGCTTATCAAAGAAACAAAAAACGTTTGATGGAAAAAATGATACTGGAACTGTACTGAAATGAGTATTTTTTTCAAGTATTTAAATGTTATTCTGTCTTGGATTCATTTATATAAACTTTTGTCAATCCAATATAGAACAATCCAATCAACTTATTAAAATTTATTAAAGATGACAAAAGTTTATATAAATGAATTCATTAAACATTTTTTAGAAGCTTTCTCCTCATTTGAAAAGAACTTACATTCCCAAAATATTCAATTTATAACTTTTCACTTTTTTAATACAGTAGTAAAGATTACAACTAGAAATCAACAAATTTGTCTGAGAACAGCTCTATTTATTGTATAATTAAGGAAATATTCATGGACACCCCCATTTTAACAATTATACACACATTAAAAACTATACAAACATTTCAATAATAATTATGATAAAACAAAAAATTAAAATAAAATATGTACAAAAGGTATAAAAATAATAATATATAACTTATTGTGCATATATTTTTTAAATTTTAAGTGCAGTTATTTGCAAAATTTTCTTTATTTACCTTTATGGTTTTCAAAATATGTTATTGGCATTGAAAATATAGCCTACTCATTGGATCCAGCCAGCTTTGAGCGTTTTAATGCTTTTTAAATTTGGGTTTTTTGTTATTTATTATCATCTGTTTAAATAATAAAATTTTTAAACATTATTACTAATGAATTATTTAATATAATATTTATATTGATGTAGATTTTATATTATTCTTTGATTAGAATCAACAAATTACTTGGAACATCTCTTGTGGATTGGCTGATTTTTCTCAAGGGTAATAATTATATTTTCTAGCTATTCAACACTTTCCTAGACAGAGAATTCTAAAGATTGTGCTTTTTATCTAATCTAATAAATTTATGTAATATGATAATTAACTTATTCATCTTTAATCAAAAATAAATAATTTTGATGATAAATAATTTTAAAATCATCTCTTTATGCAGTTTTTTTAGTTCTGTTGAATTTTTATATTTTATAATCTGTGCGACAACTATTAATTTTAGCTTCTTAAACAAAATATGGTAAATGACCCCATTTTGGCCCTAGACTTAGGGTATAGCCCTTCACATTCATGATGGTATAGAAATTTAAACATTTTTAAATTGTTAGAAAATATTATAGGTAGATATACAGTATTAAAATTTCTTTTGTTGTAGGCAAATTTAATATCGAACAAAACAGGGAAAAAACTTTATAAAAATAATCTACAAAATGATTTATAAACAAAATAAAAAATATACATTTTAACAAAAAATTAGCAGAGGAAAAATTACAAAACTCACAAAAGCAAAATCACAAAGCAATTACAAAAATAATCACAGTAATCATATAAGGTTTACAGCCAGTATCTTGATTAAGTAATTGGATTAATGGATACAAAATATATAAGTACAGTGGTGCCTCGTATAATGTACGCCTCGAATAACGGATGCTGCGAACAACGGACTTTCTGTTTGACCATTACATGACTTGAACAACGGACTTTCCGTTCGGCAGTTACATGAGGCGAACGACTGACTTTCTGTGAACAAATGCGAATGATGTTTCCACTCTTTTGCTGTTGCCAATGACAATCTGCTATTTTTATATTATATTAGTATTATTAGAATTAATTATTAGTATATCTGAAGTACAGAGCTCCCGTTGGGATTCAGCTTGCTCCCTTGTTTATTACGTACATCACCTCAGTGTAGGGTATTTACATTTATTCAAGTGTTGTGCAAATCATGGCTTCTAAAAATACAGAAAGGTGGTTTCAATTGAAACAAAGCAAGAAATCATCAGAAGGAGTGAAAGTTGACAAAAACTTCCTTGTCAAATGGGGAGAGGTTCAGGAGTTTACCAACACTTATTATCCAAACAGAGCTGAGGCCAACAGGATCTCTACAATGACACCCTTGACCGTCATTTATGACAGGTGTTGAAAAAGAGAGAGAAACAGACCACCCTGGACATGATTTTCAAGAAGCCAGCTGCCAAATAACAAAGGATGGAATAAGAGGAGTTGACCTTGCAAGCTCCGGTAGCCACTCCTGAATCTGACTCCGATTAAAAAACAATAAAAAGAGACCTGCTGCAATGTGTAAAAAGTCTGTATCTGTATGAATGTGTGAAAAAGTGTTTCTCCACCTCTTCCTCACAACATTTGACTATCCGGCATAATTGGTGACTGCTTCATTTTCATTTTTTTATGGTACAGTATGGTTATTTTATGCTGTGGAACGAATTATATGTTTTAACATGTATTTCTATGGGAAAATGAGTTTCGTATAACGGACTTTTCACTTAACAGACGTGCACCTGGAACAGATTAAGTACGTTATATGAGGCACCACTGTATATTCCTACATCTACCAAATTAAAATTGTAAATTTATTACTTTTGTTAATTATATCATATTTAAGTGATGATGTTCCATTGGACAGCATTCTTGTCAAATTATTGGCTAACTACAATTAGACCACATTGTTTCTTTTTAAATTGAAGAATTTTGAATCTGCGTTAAACTTATCATTTTGCAACAATGCAAAATTAGAACAATTAAACTGTAAACAGTGTCTAAAATAATTAATTTAAATTTATGTATTTAAAATTAATTGTTTCCAGTCAGAACAAACACAAAAAATATCAATATTTTTCTTATATAATTAAAAAGTTCTGTTATACCATTCTGTAGAAACAGTGCTTAAAGTCTGGTATGGGTTGTCCTTATCTAATGGGCCCTTAAATGTCACTTAACCTTACTTAATAATAGTTATACCACTGGTTTTAATGACAATTTAGTAAGCTTTATGATTATTTTTTTTCTTTTAGATGATTAAATAGTATTTAATCCATTTTTTTTGTTATTGAATTCTTTCTTGATTGAACACTAATTAGTTTCATTGTATACATACACCCATGTCCAAAAAATAAGTATGACCATTAATTTGGTTTGTCTGTATCTCAAACTATTGATCATCCTATATGAAACTTGACATACAAGTAAAACATTGTATTCTTTATGCAAAAAAACAATTCAAAATTTAAACTACATTACATAAAACTAAAACAGCAAAAAATGTACTAAGCATGGTTGTAAATTTTTTTGCATAGAAAATGATTCATATGTTGAATGGTTACTTCCTGCATGCACAATTGCTCATGTTGGTTGTAATGTTGTTTGTCAGCTCTGTTGCTCTGAAGCAAAGTTCATTCTCAAACAAGTGTATCTTGAAGCCTCTAAAGCAAGGGTGGCCAACAGTTTTTGTCCCGGGCCAAATTGGAAAGAAAACTTTTTTCACGGCCGAACCAGAGGCTGCCCTAGGAAGATTTTGAGGTGGTGTAAGATCTCATTGTAGTGTCACCCCGTAAAGACTAAATTGTACATAGAGATTACAGATACATTTTACACATTATCATGCTTTATCAACGTTCTACACTTTACTTAAGAGATTTGTAATGGAGGGTTAACTCTAACTGGACAGCAAGTTGTTGACCTTTTTCTTTTTTTTTAGGCGTTAGAACTTTTCACTGATCCATTCTGACTTGAATAGCTAATATTGAAAGATTAATCGCAGGACATATGTTGGCCATGCCTGCTTTAAAGTGTTCTTGATGGAGGCTGAAGGGATGCAACCTATCTCCCTAGATCACTTCATTCGTGTTCTTTGTGATTTAGATCTGGAGATTTTGCTGCCATTCCATGTGACAAGTATCTTTGTCATCAAGAAAGTAATTGATGAGTGTAGCCCTATATATTGTACAGTACTGTACATGAGCATTATTGTTCATAAAAATGAAATCTGTACCCACACCTTGAAAAAGTCTCATATGGGGTTCCAAAATTTTGTTTCTGTACCATTGTGCAGTATTGCAAAACTTGAAGCTCAGTGCAGTCATTAAGTATAATGCCACCTCAGACCATGCTACAACTGTCATCAAATTGGTCTCTTTCCTCAATGTTCATTGGACTATATCAGATAGCCCACTTGCTTCAGATTCTAATCCAATGAGAATCTTTCAATAGACTGTACCAGGTTTATCCAATTACAGTCTACAGAACATTGTCCCATTCATTCAAAGCCCAATGATGATGATCTCTACACCCAGTGGTGATATTCAGCGGGTTCGCACAGGTTCGGCCGAACCCGTTGTTAAAATTTTCAAAGTTTTCCGAACCCGTTGTTAAACACACGTAACATTTCTCAGTGGTTTTGTTTCTTTTAAAAAATATATTAAAATATACGTATTATACTCTGTAACACTACTAAACTAGAGCCTTATACCCCGTTCGCCATGGTGCAACCTCCATCGACCGTTTCAATCTCGACTGAAACGAGATTTAATCGCGATCGACTCAAGAGAGTTCTTGAAACTAGGTCCAGTCATACGAGAGATCCCACAATCCCACGCGCGCGAGAAAATACAAGATGGCTGCGGAACACGTGTCGGGCTATCGACAGCGAAATAAAAAAGATATTGTATTTCGAGAAACGATGACATCTGTCTATTATTATAATAATACCTAATGATAAAATAAATGATTTAGAAAAGTTTTTTCTTGAGAAAAAGTCACAGGGAAAGCAGTTAACCCCTCGGGACTCTAGCAATTTTTGATATTAATGTAATTAAACATAAAAAATATACTTAAAACTGAAAAAAACGAAAGAAATGCGTTAATTTTGAAGAGAAAGCTTCAGATTTTATTTTCCATTGTCTCGCCTTTCTGCGAAATCTGACGCTGATGAGTCATTGTTTACACAGCTGGATGACCTTGAACACAGCTGGAGTTGGATTTCCCGGGACATTCTCTCAGAAGTCTCGGGAGGCGATGGGTTTATAGTAGGGTGAATACTAGCTGGCCGTATATTTTTAAAAAATTAAAATTTTTATTGCGATTTTCGACCCCCCCCGACTTAATTAAACTTATAGACTATATAATAAAATATATTAATTAAAAAAATTTTAAAACTATCGGAGGTCGTTTTTGACATTAGAAACTAGCTTTAAATAACTTTACCGAAGAAAAATTTGTGCACTACAACTTTAGAACGATGAATAAAATTTGATATCAAACTCTCATTAAAAAACAATTAAAAAGCAATTAAGCGTGAATCGTGCGTCATTAAAGATAAATTAAAATCGCGATAAAATTCTTTCGCGTGGGAAAAAAATTTGGAGACTTAAAATACATTCCAAAAATTTAAAAGAAATTTTAGAGGGTTCAAACGCCCGAGTTTTATGTAACGCTATGTAACTTGCCCGAGATATCTCGGGCTTGGGGCTTTAAGGAAAACTTTTCTGTTAGCGAACCCTTTGTTGAATATTTCGAATATCACCACTGTCTACACCATCTTAAATTATCTCTTTTGTGCACAGGTGTCAGTTGTGAGGTTCTGACACAGGTCAAAATTAAAACTTAATTACAAGTTATATTAGATAAAAATCACTATTGTCAAGTTGGACCAAATATCCTACGAGTTATGTAGGGGAGGGAGGGAAAAAACTGTATTTATCAAAACAAACACCATGCAGAGATAAATGATGTGTTTGATCAGATGGAATGTCGGCCCAGGAAGATGGAACTCTGACATGAGCACTTGTAAATGATTGATCTAGGTTAGAAATTTGGAAAGAGAGAGAAGATTTGATGATTAAAGAAACATCGTGTGCAATCATTAAAATACTGAATTGACAGAAAGCAGAAACAATGGGATAAATTACAGGCACAAGATATAGTTCTATCAATGATTCCCGATCAGAGTCAACAGAAGGTGTCAGATAGATGCCTCAAAACAGACTTTTCTCGCGACCCAAACATGTTATGTTTATTGTGAAAAGGTTCCAACCAAAGTGAGCGCTCAGGTGCCGTTCCCGTGATGCATCACAACGATCGCCACCTGGCGGACTCACTAATATTTTACATTTTAATACAATACATATTACAAAACAGGTCTTGGTTTTCACCTGGAGACAGGAGAGAGACCAATTAGGAAGGGAGAAAAGAGATATAGGGCCAATCAGAAAAACTGATGGTGAGAGAAAAACTATAAAAATCAAAGATTCAAGGTCAAGGGGGCTGACTCCCTCCAGAATAATCTCAATGTTGTGTGTTGCAAAAGTTGTGCTGTGTCTCGTTCACTGCACCATACGCTGCATTACCATCACCTACCCACCGATGCTGTAAATAAAGGAACCCTTCTCGTCTGCTCTGGGGCTATGACTGACCAGCTGGGACTTTCTTAGAACTGGAGATATGTTGCTCCTCCAGTTCTAAGAAAGTAAGCTTTATGATTATTTTTTTTCTTTTAGATGGTAAGTGAATAGATTTCAGTGTCCTAGACACATAAATCTGTGATTGGTCTGCTTTCAGCCTTCTAATAATTTTTTCTTTTATGAAATCATCTGTGAGGTGTCTTTGTGGCTTTATTACTGTCAGTATCTTGAAATAAAACAGTAACAAACGGTCTGTAATGATTAAACTGCAACAGAAACAATTACTGCTGTATTTATTGTCTGAAAATATTTACATAAATTTAGTTTTGTTTATTTTTTGCTCAGTTTATGGATTGGACATGGGTTTGTGTGTGTGTGTATATATATATATATATATATTTTTTTTTTCTTTTTGTGTTACTGTAAAGTATTTAATTACAGAAGAGCGCTAATGACGGATTTTAGAACGATCAATCATTGACGTGTAGAGTGTAATCTATATATATTGTAGCGTAAAATCCGGCTTCGTAACTCATTGGATAATGATTTCCTGCCAGAGGAAATGTAGG
>NW_019384550.1:86410-149428 GCF_000671375.1 Centruroides sculpturatus | reverse complement strand
TTTCGACTTTAAGAAGGAAAGACCTCTTCAAGGTCGTTACCAGTGGAGTAGAGTGGATTCCGAAAACGTACAAGTGACGTTACGCGTCACTAGCGTGGCACCAACGCCGCTTAGTGACGTCTCTAGTCGTAAACAGACGTCCGGCGACCAAAACCAGGCGAAAATAACAGGTAGGTGATGATGTTATAAGCGACGCGGTGTTTACAGCCATGGCTTGACATCCGGGTATTAGCGTGATGGCGTCGCGGCCCAACCGCCACTACACGGTCGCTTTTTAAATAACGTGGCTGCACCCCGGCCGCTCGGGAGGATACTCGCAACGCGTCGCGTCGGGCCGCATCCAGGTAACAGCTGTGACGCGACTGCAAGGCCCGGGATGCGTTTCAAACAGCGCTGCGCCGGAGACGGAGACGACTATTACCTGTGACATATGTGTCGAAGAGTGGGTGCACCAGTTTGCGCGCGATTACCGCCGGCGTCCTTGGCCCAGTTGACGATTTTTTTTCCTCCCGTGCATTTTATTTCGAAGCTCGGCAGCCGTTTTAAAAAGTGCTCTGCACTCATTTCTTCGCTCCCTTTCGTCCTTTTTAAAAATGCCAATCGCTGGTGCGTGCGCGATTTTGCAATCGGTCTGAGACGGGAAAAAAGATAAACCCACTCCACCCACCACCTCCCGTGCAAGGTTGCGCGCCGTGCAGAAAATGGCGCTGCACTTTGCTACCTCGTCGAGTCCCCTCGACAGTTAGCGGGCTTGCGCGGCACCAGATGCATATTTATTTAGCTGCGTAATAAAGACTGCATCGAGTCGTCGGGGGATCGATCCCTCCGGGCTGGAAAAGGCCGTTAGTGGGCCAGTCCACTTGCCGTTTCGGGGGGTGGCGGCGCACGGGCTCGGCTACCACCCTCTTCCTACTCTCCTACCAGGCCGATACGTATCGATCCCCACAATATATATATATATATTTTTTTTTTCTTTTCTTTTTTTTTTAATATATCAATAATAAATAGTAATAAATTTTATAAATTTTTTTTTTTTTATTTTAGTGTTCATTTTTCTATGGAAGGTTGTCATCCAGTTCATAAAGAAAACTTTTCAATATGTCAATGTGATAGAGTTGGAACATATGCTGTTCTGCTGACAACTTATGCTCAAATAGTAATTATTTTTATTTTAATATTTTGAAAAATAATTATAATAAAGTTTAAAAAAAAAAACTTAAATTACTGTAGAACAAGAAAGACTTGAAATTATTATTACAAATGTTTTAGCAATGCTCTGAGGTTATATAATCTTAATCAGTCAGATATTGAAATAAACAAATAATTTTTATAAATTTCTGATTTTTGAATTGAAAAGCACTGTAACTGGATAGTACGAGCAAGGTCGCATATATGGATGAGGGTGCTCAGGATGAAAGATGACTCATTATTTCATTTAAAAAGCTGTTTGTTGAGAGAGATATTTTTGCAATATCTGATTCATTTGAATATTACAATTGTTTACAAAAGGTTCAAGGATTCTTTGTCCTGATTCCAGCAAAGAAAGTTCATTCATTTCTCCAAAGGAGAAAGGCTCTAGATATTGAAAGCGATGAACACCAAAGTTTTGGTGATGGACTTGAAGACAGGCTGCAGAGAAATGCACACAAATCTCTGATGATCTCATTGTAACCAGTAATCTAGAAAGAGTCACATGGCAGATAGAGAACACTGGATCAGGCAGGAATTATCTGAAAGAGTGTATGATGGGCTAGACAGAAAACTAAACAAGAGAGGCACTGTGTTCTTAGTTGGTTTATATACATTGGATCTCTCAATCTTATATTCTAGTTTGTTTTGAACCTTTATTTCTCATGAGTTGATTTGTCCTTCATACGTTTCTAGGTGAAATTAGAGGCTTTCTTGGCTGTGGGAAAAGGTTGATGTTGACAATTAATTCAATCCCAATTGCTATGTAGTGCAGTTAATCGATCACTAGGCATTTTTTTATTTTTTATTCAGTTGATCAACTGAATAAAAATAAAGAGATGAAAAAATGCCAAGTGATTGATTAATTGCACTAGACAGTGTTTGAATAATGGAAAAAATTTACTTCTCTGTTACTTATTTATGTCAAAATCATTATACTAAGTTCAAATTTATATATTAATCACAAGTAAAACAGCAAAGCCATTCTTGGGACGAGATTATGTCTTGGAGAGCACGAGCAATGCATGTGCAAATCTTGCACTCATGCCTGTTTATAGAAACAGTCTCACCATTTTGTATTATATTTTAATTTAAATTAATTTTGAATGTTATATTTTTTAACATTTCAATGAATTAAGTTTTAATGATGTAGAATAAGTTAATAATAATACTAGATACTTTAATTTTTAGGATGATTTTCATGTCCACGAAGGCTTTGAAATAATTGCAGGCATTGGTTGTGCCATTTGTGCCTTTTTAATATCTTTTTGTCTTCTTTTATTACTTATTTTATGGAGGTGAGGACTGTTTTATTAATTATATAATTAATATAAATAATTACTATAATTAAAATATATTATATAAGAATACATAAAATGTAGCATGTATGAAGTCATAAAAAGTAACTCTTGATCTATAAACTTCAGTAATATACATATTTTAAACATAATTTATTTTTATTTTAAACAGTAATTGTTTAATATTGGAAATTTTCTTCCATATAGTTAAGCATAATGCAGACATATATACATATAGTTATAAAGAATTTTTAAAATTTTATTTTAATTTTACACACATTTTTTTTTTTTTTTTTTGTTGTTAAATAAAGACTTATTGAAGATAATTCCTTTTGTCTTGTGAGATTTTTGATATGACAGAAGTCTAAATTGTGTATAATTTGG
Organism: Centruroides sculpturatus; assembly: GCF_000671375.1. Taxonomy (NCBI): domain Eukaryota; kingdom Metazoa; phylum Arthropoda; class Arachnida; order Scorpiones; family Buthidae; genus Centruroides; species Centruroides sculpturatus. The sequence goes on along the minus strand of NW_019384550.1, from coordinate 146,558 downwards.
CATTTACAGAGTCATTTTCTTATCTTTGTTTTATGTGGTAAAAAATATTAAAAACTCATTTTTTGTAATGATGAAAAATATCTTTTATTATGATTTAAAAATTCAATAATCCTGATTTATTTCTTTCTTTTTTTTATAACTGTTCTTTGATACTTTTAAAACATTAATATTTTATTATCCTTTAAGTATACTTGTGTCAACAATATCAAATGATTTAAAACAAAGATAACAAGGGTACTCTTACTCTGGAATATATTTAAAACATTTTTCATTTTTGTAAAACATTTTGTTTTACAAAAATTGAAATATATTCCATAAATTTACAAGGCCACCTGCCATAACTCAGCCATAAACTATCATGACATTGCCCACTGCCTGGAAGTCTATCTATGAAATATAAACTCCCTTCCCCTCCCCTCCTCTCTTCTTACATCATACCCCTTTCCCCCACACATGTGTTTGGCAATCCCCACCTTTTTTTCAACAGTATGTTGCCTGACAATGCCCTTTTAACATAGGCAGAAATGTTCACACTTAGTTTATAATTTTGTCACTGGTTTGTTAGGTTTTTGCAGTGTTTATTATATTTCAATTTTTGTAAAGATGATTTTTTAAATGTTTGAAATTTCTTCGTGGCAAAAATATACTTTCTTTTAAAATAAAATTTTATTTATTTGATACTATTTGAAATTAAATATTTAAAAGATAATTTTGATTAATCCAATGATTAAAGGAGTTTATAAATATGATATTTTAATTACATACAATTTATTAAAGTCACATTTTTAAATTTACTGTTATAATGCTTAAAATGATTACTGTTTAGAAAAAACTTTGAAAATGGTTGAGGTGTAAACAAATAAACATTGAATATGTATTCATTTGAATTAAAAAATCTTTTGTAAGATCAATTATTTTGTGCCATTAATAACTATATTTCTTTCTCATATAAAATATTACTAAACTTTATAGATTATTTAGTAATTTAAACATTTCCTAATGATAATATAAATCATCTTTAACAGATATATTCAACTTAACAAAATAAAATTAACCATCATATATTTTTTTTATTTTTGATAAGATTTTTTTTAATGTTATAAACTTTGAAATAATTTAAAATACATTTAATCAAAACATTATATATATATATATATAAATGTTAAAATGTCTTTATAAAACAATTTAATTTCCAATTTTTTATTTGCATTAGAATACTAAATCTTAGCTTAGTTGGATCAGACTACTGTTAAAGAAGTGATGATGATTAAAGGATAAAAAGTTTTTCAATTATAAGATCAATTAAATTGAAATAAAATACAAAAAATAATATGGAAAAACATAACAATGAGACAATGAAATTATCTAATTTTAATATAATTTGATAGAAAATTTTTAAAGTGATAAAATAATATTATATGTATTTTATTATATACCATATTTATTATAATAAGTAGAATTTTTCTAAATAAAAGTGAAACTCTGATTTGTAATTAAGCTACAGTAGAGCCTCGAAAACTCGGCACTCAATAACCCGGCACTCCGGATAACTCGGTCACACCCTGGCAGGGCAAAAAAATCCTTAGTTAATTAATTTTCATTATAGACAGCTTTATGCCTCATAAAGTATTTTTCTGAGGTCTGTCTTATCAAGTAAATTACTGTACACAGTGTATTCATTAATTTTCATTTTCATGTAGTAAAGGCTCTATGCCTTCATAAAGGACGTACTTTTCCTTTGTTTAAGGGTATTTGGGCAGTTTATTCTCTGTTGTATTCTCAAGCAAACAATACATACAAGTACAGTACAATATTTTCTGAGGAAACATGCATACTTATCCTTTTTTTAACCCCATTCCTGATAACCCGGCATTTTCACAAACTCGGCCACCCTTCGGTCCACATTAGGCCGAGTTTTCGAGGCTCTACTGTATTACTATATTCATTAAATTAATTACTATTTGACACAATATAGAAAAAAACAATAATTATTATATTTTTTGTATTTAGACACATCAAAGGTGCCATAACAGCATTAAAAATTCAAGTATGTTTAGCTCTTTTAGGAGCTTACATAACAATCATGATTGCTATTAGTGACATTTTGCATGAGGTATGTATGCTTTAATATCTAATTTATTTTCACTAGCTTTAAAATTTTAAATATGAATTAGTAATTCATCAAATTTATTATCTAAAGGAAATATATTCAGTATATTGAATTTATTGTTATTTTTATTATATAGATACTTGTAAATTTGTTTAGTAGCATTATGTATTATTCAATGTTTGATGTTTTGTAAATTTGTATATGACCAGGACAATACATTAAAACTGGTTCTGATTGTACTTACATAGGAACACACAATGACCATGTGCAGAAAGTTAAGGGTTGATGAAGCTTTAGATTTAATAAATGATAATCCTGGATCAGATATAGATACTTCTGATACTGAAACCAAAAAAATTGTATTCAATTCAAACACTGTCAATGTAGATGGATTATCAGTCTTATATCATGTTTGATATAAGACTGATGGCCTAGGAGAAGTTTGAGAATTTCTCAGATGAACAATATTATAGAAGAGTCTGCTAAAGAACCAGATTATAATCCAAATAATGACAATTGAGACTTAGAAAGTGATTCTGACTACCAAAACAAATGTTTGAAGCTTTTTTTATCCCAGTTAGTGCAATCTGATACATATCAGACTTTTTTAAATTTAAAAAGACATTTTATTCTAATTTTCTAAAAATCCTTTTTTTTTTCTTTTAGTGATTATTCTGTTGGTTGTTCATGTTAATAAAAGTACAGATAAATTCCAAAATATTATAACAAATATTATTTGTTCCTTAAATTCAACTACTCAAACTGGGTAAATGTAAAACACATTACACATATAACCAAAATCCAGCAAGAAAAACTACAAGAAGCTGCCTTTGAACTGCAAAGGTCAGTTAGCCGGATGATGCCTCTAATCTAGTTTTTCTTGCTGGATTTTGGTTGTATGTGTAATGTGTATTTATTTGTTACTTTTTTTGTAGTTTTTTGAAAATAGTCAAAAACCTCCCAGTCTTTAGAGTTATTTGCAAGGGCTTACTCCAATCTTGAAATTGTTAATAAAGTTCAAAAACAAAAAATTTGAACACCAATAAACAAATTCTGCCAGTTGACTTTTGGAAGAGTAATGATAGATCTACCAACTGATTTAACTCAGATTAAGTTGGCAGAATATTGTGTAGGTTTTCAGAATTCATCCATTTAAGTTTTTTCCTCTCTTTAAAATAAAATTTAGAATATTCTTTATTATTTAATAAGGTGAACAAAACTGAGTAATAATTTGAATAAAAGGAAATACTTCAATTTATCTGTTAAAAAGAAACTTGTAAAAATGTATAATGAATCCAATAAAAGCATATTTCAATTCTTAATTCTAAGTTTATTCTATTTTATTTTTAAAAATATTTTTTATGAATATAATCAGCATTAAAAAAAATACTATTCTGTAAAAAATTAAGTGATGATCTTTAAATTAAAAGTGTAAATTTTATTATCTAACATAAAATGATGAAAGAACGAAACCCAGAGATGTAGCCACACAGGGTTATCAAGGGACAGCATTTCCTACATTAATGCTATTTTGCCCTTAACTTTCTACCAGTCCTCATTGCCACTTCATACAGGTTTAAAAGTAAACAGCATAAAAAAGTTACAAGCATTTGACCACTGATAAAACAGAAAACAAGTACATTAGACTCAAATACTAGGCTACATAAACAGTTACAAGGTAAATAAAAATAAGATTTAATACTTGTTCTTGTTCAGCTTTTTGTTTTTTTATGGAGCATTGTCCAAACCAGTGAATTGCCACATTGGTATGGCAGATCTTTACACAATAATGTGTTGCTAGTGATCTTGGACTATCGCATTTTTATAGTAGCCTATTTATCTATGCTAAGTTTACACAAGCCATCAATGATGTGGGTGCCCACTTCAGTTTTCTTTCTTATTCTTCTTCATCAATTCAGCAAAAAAATAATGGATACATTGAACAGCAGTGTGAGTCAACTGCTGCTGATGTGATGTTTATTAGAAAGTGACAATTTTTCATTCAAAAAAAGCAATGATTGCAAAAAACAGAGAACAATCACAGAGTTTAAGTGAGTTTAACTGAAGACTGTACATACAGTATATGCAGTATTTTAGTTTTTGATTGTACCTAATATATTAATGAGGTAAAACAATACACATTAGTACAGTATATGTATTTGATAAATTGAGGTACAATACATATGTATTAAATGACAATGTATTTATGAGTTTTTATTTTACATATTGATATGGTATAGTATTTATATTATTCTGATTAACCAATCAGGTGTGATCCAGTAAAGGTTGGTTAAGAGGGTTCCCACTGTATATGATTATATAATGTTGCATTAAATAAGCACATAACCTCCTTATGTACAATTTTATTTCTAAAAAATGAAAATATCACATTTCCAAATTTTTTTTCAATTAATCAATCAAACTTTATTTTCAAAAAACAGAAATTATCCCTGTTGCAGGGGCTTGTACATAATTTAGTTAGAAGTTTACAAATTATTGGAACAATTAACAGGTTAGCAAATTTATACAATTATTATGCAAAAGTTTTCATGTTAACCTGTTATTAACATAAACAAAAAACAGTCATATTAAGTAGTTTTGTAGCGGTAGTCAAGTTTTACAATATTGGTATACATTGAATTTGTTATCTTAGATTTTCAGTGTTTTTACAATCTTGATGAAGTAATTATAAATATTATAAAGGTCATTTTTATTTAGGTTATTTCTGAAGTTATGAAATGGATTACATTGGAGTATTTGCATGATATTAAATGAGTTACATATATTTGCAAGTTCTTGACAATTCTGTAGTAAATAGTGGATCAAGAAGTCATTGGATTTACACCATGGCCATTGATTGCCTGAAAGATCAATGTAAATTTTACCAATATATAGGGAATATTTATTGAGACATAGTTGTGTTGTTAGTCTTTTCACATTGAAATTTATTGGTTTATTCATATACGGTTGAGAGGATGGGATTTTTAGTATTTTTAGATACTAGGGATGATAATTACTACGGTTTAAGCTGGCTTGGTCTATATTTATAGAGTGAGAAATAACATATTCCAGTAACAAAGTATAACCATATTTCCAGTCTTAGATATTATCTTTAAACTGTAGATCTGATACTCCAAATGAGTTTAATATATTATTTAACTTAGTTTGCCAAAGATACTTTGTTGTTAGTTTTTTACTATATTTGATTATTTCCTGTTGTAGAAAGGTAATGTTGCTGTCACTTTTAAATTTTAAATGGTAGTAAAATTTAATAGTTTGTTTTAAGAAGAAGGGGAACAAGTAGATGTGATTAGTTTCATGACGAATTGCGTATCTGGTAACCGTTCTCTCCAAATGGAGTAATTTGTGGAGAAAGTAGATGTGAAAGCTTTCTAATTTGTATAAGTAGTCAAAACCACACATTGGACTAGCATAGTATATGATCGGGTTGATTATCAAATTGTAGAGTTTCATGTGGATAAGCAAATTTGAAGTTTTTAATGTAGAGCACAAAAATAACAAGTTATCAATAGCAAGTTTTACTTTATTGTTTAAATTCGAAATGTGTACTTTGAATGAATGATTCCAGTCAAAGGTAACGCCCAGGAAGTTTATTTTGTTTACTATCTGCAGAGGATTCTTGTCGAGATATATTGTAGATTCTTTTTTCGAGATTTTGATGTTATTACGGAATATGAGGAGTTTTGTTTTAGTAGGATTTATTTGTTAAATGGATTGACTTGAAATAGGAATTTAATTGGTTGATTTTTCTTTGCAATGAAACTTTTGTAGGTGCTAAGATTGCCAGGTCGTCTGCAAATAAGACATAGTGAAAGATTCTGCTACCAAGTTCTATACCGTCAATGGAATCTTGAAAGAGTTGATCAATCTCAAGTAGATGATAATTGAATAAGTAATGTGAAAGGGGATAATAGTGAAGAAGAGATGGACTTGCCCTGTTTAATTATATACTGAAAATAATTGTGATATTGTAGATAAAAATTGGTCACCAGTTCCTTTGGCTTTTAGATTGTTCACCAGTAAGGGAACGTAGATAGAATCGAAAGCTTTCTGTATGTCTATGAATGATACATATACTTTTCTGTATTGTTTTTTTTTTTTTTTATTAAGTTGTATTTGAGATGATAATAAGAAAATAGCAGATTCTATTCCCTTATTTTTGAAGAAGGCATACTGGAATTTAGCTTCAAGTTCCATTGTTTTAGTCCAAAGTTGACATTTCCAAATTTGAATTATTGCAAAATGATGATAATAGCAATCCAAGTTTCACAAAACCTTTCACTCTTTTTCTAGCAGTTTCTTAATCCATAAGAGAACAAATGTTTTTGGCCATTTTAAATGGCCTTCTTTAGGTCCTATAACATTGGAACACCAGCTCAGTATTTATAGAAAAAGCCTGAGGAAGAGCCCAGAAGGGGTGTTGAAAATGTTTGCTGAAGTATTACACAACACTCTGGTTACAAGGTTAATAGTAAGAGTTATTTTATTGGAACATCAGTTAACAAATATTCAAATGATGTCATTGTTTTAAACAAAAGTTTAAAAGACAGACATGGATAAAATTGAAATAAAATTAACAAATAGATGTGTAAATGGATAACAAAATAAATGCCTATTGCCACTAAGATTACATAAGTTTGCAACAAATTCGATGAGAAGGATGGATTAGCTCATTTAATTTAAGGGATTATTGAGGAGTGATTGCCAAGTGGTGGAGAGCAAGTCGGCATCTCTGCTGTTAATACAATTTTCTTTGAGGAATTTTACAAAGATTTCTAGTGTCTCTATAAAGTTATTTAAAGAAATTCTAGCTTTCCATGAAATAGCAATCTACTGAAAATATTTGCACTTTACTATTTTTATTAGTGTATCTATTTATTTGAAAATAGTTATTGTTTATATTTTGAAATATTATTTATTTATTTCATATTGAAATTATCAATTATTTATATAAAGTTATTTGTTTGTTTATTTTCAGAAATATTATCCCCATATTGTCTCTCTTATTCAGTTCTTCCTTTTAGCAGCACTTTGTATGCAGTTGTGCCTTGGACTTACTATTTATACAGAATTAGTAAATCTTAGGAATATTCGTTATTTAGAACTTAAAATAGCTTCAATGGGATGGGGTAAGAACTTGTTTTTTTCAATTTATATAAATTTTCAGTTTTTTTTTTTCAGAGACTTATATGAAAAAATTAAATAAATCATATTACATTACATTTCACATTTACAGGTGCAACAAGTTGTTTATATCAGTTTTAGTTGTTGGAAATTGAGCATAAATCAAGGGCTGACTGCATTTTATAATTCAGGATTTTAAACTTTTGTTGTACTGCTTTAATAGATTAGAGAATGTTTTTTTTTTTATTTATTAAATATCCTTAACTATTGAATTTTATTGCTGATGCATCAAGAAACAAATAAATATTGATACAAAATTGCACAAATAATATGGCAACAACCTTTCTTAGTCAATGAAAAGTTATCCTCTGTGGATTATATGCCACTACAAGTTGTAGGCAGGAAATTGTACAGATTATTTAGTAAAAGAATCAGTTTTGGTATGCAGTGTTTAGAAAAAAACCAATTGCTCCTGTGCCATCACTTCGTGCACTGTGTTTATACTCAATTTTCCGTCAGTGCAATAATACGGTTGCTTCTATTACCTATTTCATTACACATAGTACGAGTTTCCTTTATTTTTGGATGAAGAATTTATCTCAGACAATTGAAAATGGTATGGACAATGGAAAATGACTAGTGAAACTTTTAAAAGTTACTTTTCAAATATTTTAAAAGCATGCACTAATCATTCAGTAATTCTTTGCTGTATTACATCATTCCTGTGCACTTGAAAGAACTAGCACTGATATTCAAGTTTATTTACTGAACTCATCTATAGTTATTTTAGCAATTCTGATTTCCATTGATTCTCTTGTACATTTTCATAATTTTTAATTTTATTTCAGTTAAAAAAAGTACAAATTATTTAGTAAGCATTGTAATTTTTTGCAAATAATTTTTTACCTATAAACATCACAGTTTTAACATATCAGTAAAATATTAAGTTAAGTTAATTTAAAATAAATTTACATGACATCTTTAANCAAGTTTTAGAAGGATTTTCTTTGGAAAGGTTGACTTTTGCAGATAGTTATTATATTAAAACTTAAAATTATATGAGGATATAAATATTTCTATATAATTTATTTATTTTTTCAGTTGGTGGTTAAAAATTCACACAAATTATTTTTATGCTTATGTTACATCAGTTTTAGCAATATCTTTTGTAAGTATAATTTTATATTACATTTTCTTTATTAGATTATTTTTATATTCATTAACATAAAAAGCTATTAATGAAAGTTAATAATAATACAAATTTATAATTTTATTAATTAATTTATAATTGTCCAGAAAAGATTTTTGAGAAAAGCTTAGACATGTAATTCACACAAATAGTAGGTTGACAATCAGTTATACTAATTGTCACAGAATCATTGTGGTTCAGTTGATGTAACTGAAAAATTTCTACTCTTATCTGTATGAATTAATCTTAAAGTTATGTATAAACTTTAAAATTTATCCAGTTTTAAAGAAAGAGAGCTTAAGTATGTTAATATATGCCATTGAAATCATACTAATTTAAGTCACGATCTTCAACCAAATGGCCAAGGTAATCAATACATCAGCCTATTGCTCTAGGAGACCTGAGATCAAATCTGAGCAATCAAAAATCTGCAGGAAATTTTTGGTGAGGTCTCTCCCAAATACAACAGACCCCATCCCTCACTACTCAGCCATTCAACTATGGGCCTGCCCAAACCCATGATGGTCTCACAATGCTCACAAAAAAGGTTAAAAAAAGGTTAGAAAAAGTTAGAAAAAAGCAATGGTCTGAATCATTCTTCTTCAGTTAAATTCATTAGTAAAAGCATTTAAAGCTTTTAAGGTGTGGTTTAGTGAGGAGTTTAGTGTTTAGCGTTTTATGCTATAAATATGCTGTGTTAATTAGTATGTTTTTTTATGAAGAATTAAAGATATATTTCATATTTTTCATTTGCTTTTTTATGCATAAATTTTTTCAATAGTACTTAAATTCTTTTAGTATTTTTGAACAAAATATATAATGCTATTATCATTTATTTTGTATTTTAATTCTTATAGTTTCAAGTGTTATTATTTCTGACAGTGAAAGCAGAACTACGTTGTCATTTAAAAATAGATCCATTAAAACAGAACAAATTGAAAAATAGGTAAATATTACAATATTAAATTATATTTTTTAAAAGTAAAAGAGATAAAGCAGTATTTAAAATAAAGCAGTATTAGAATTAAAATAAAACTGTATTTAAATGATTTATAAAATAGTATGTTTGATTTAAAATCATTATCAGTTTATAATAAAATAATTAAATTAAAATAATTTTAATGTTACTTTTAGTTAATTAATATCACTTTCAATTAAAAAAAGTGATTATTTGATTTATTAAAAAGGGACTATAGGCCTATATAAAACAATTACTATAAAAATACTAAAACAAAATACAGTATACAAATTTTCTTCATTGATAGAATAAATCAAAATTTTACATAGTAGTACTGTAGAGTCTCACTTTATCTTGTATAATCTCTTGTGTGAGGTTCCAAACAAATGGGTTTAAATTAAACAATATTATAGAAATTTATTAAAACAAAACTAGAGGAAAACCCTCCATTGTTAAAACCAATTAAAGATCAGATTCGTTGTGCTAGTCATATGAAACTGAGACAAGGAAAAAAAAATACTATTAATGTAAGACATGACGTAATAAATGTAAACAAGCATCCTCCAGTAGAGTTTGCTTGTATATGAGCACCTTTGACAAGGTGCTCATATACAAGCAATTAGAACATAGAAAATTTTGGAAAAGGGGAAAGGTTAATTATAAAAGGGGACATTGTGTCAGGTTGTTAAAATTCTAAGATGTCATAGACTAGACAACAAGGTAAAATGAGCACAAGTTCAAAGTCCCATTAACACCTTCCATCCAGAGTTATTGGGTAAATTCCCCGAAGTGAACCTTCTCAGGACCCGAACAGGTCTTGTTTTTCGCTTAGGGACAATCGTGGAACTAATCAGAATGGACAAAAAGGGGAGAACGGAGATTGATAATCCCCGATTGTCAAGGTCATGAGGCACTAAGTGAGTTGACACTCAGTTAGTGAAGTCCAAAGCAAAAAGACACTGTGTGTCAACGCACGGAAGATGGAGTTTTTCCCCTTTGTGCCCATCCAGAGAGTTGTGTTGCTGACACCAACCAATGAATCTCCTCACATGCCACTGCCCCATGGCCCAACTTTCAAGCAATGTTAGAAAAAACATCCCCGACACTCAGAACTTTCAAACATTTAATTGTTTCAAGAACTTTGTGCCTAGTGTAAGTTATTTTTCTGTTAAAAATAAATGGGTTTTTTGTAAGATACTTGTCATCTGTCTCCTCCGCCACACCCACACACAAATGACCCTAGATCATTCTGTTGCGGGATTAATGATCCTTTCCTAAAAGTCAGCAAATTTACACCTGATTATACAAGATAATATGGACTGAATGTACTGTACCTTGCATAATCAAAATTTTGGGTAGCACAGATGTTTACTACAAAGTAATAGACAGAATGAAAGAATATCATTATAAAACAAAAGTAATAATCATTCCTAAAATTTATATTATGAGAAATTACCAGAGTAACTTTTTTAAACTTTGCAAATCCCTTTCAAGTACCACACATCAACTAGCTGAGATTCTTAAAGTAACTTGTACTATACTGTACAATGGAATCTCAAATAATGAGTAATTCTCATAATAAGCAAAACAAATTGTAAAAAAAAATGACTCGCTTAACAAGTGACATTTTGCATAATGAGTGATGAGAGGGGAAGTCCCAGATTGTGTGCGTGCTACATCAGTCTGTGTATAGCACTCGTTCCACTAGCATCTTAGTGTCACTTGTGATCACACATTTTTTCAAACTTGTGTTCAGACATATTACTTACAAACATCAACAACAATAGCCGTTATACAATAAACATGCCAAATGATATGCCAAATTCTTGGGCTATCTAAAGGCTTTAATTAAATGTTAGAAATTAATTAATTTGACTAGAGGTAGGCAGTTATGCTGCAATTTCGTATTAAATTTAATACAGTGTATTATATAATTTTCATTAAATAAACATTATACATAAAATATTTGAGTACTTTTTTTTTGGCATGGAACACATTATTGTATTTTACATTAATTTATATGGGAAAAATTGATTCACTTAACGAATGTTTTGTATTATGAATAAGATTCAGGAATGAATTATGCTTGTTAAGCGAGGTTCCACTGTACTATGTATCTTGATTTTGTTAGTGAAGTATTTTTCCATTGTTTGCCAGAGATAATGTGATGAACTATAGAAAAATAGTTCACCACGTTAAATGGGTGAAACAAGTGTCAGTTAATCAGAACTCTTATATTTAATAAAAGCAAATATAATAATGACATATCTATTTCTTTTTACTATAATGAAAAATGTAATATTTCACTTTCAATATTTTTTATTTTAAATTACAGTAGAACCTCGATTATCCGGACCTCTATTATCCGGATTTTCGATTATCCAGATTGTTCAAAATAAACAAAAATTTTACGAATTTGCTGATTTGCACTTGGCGAATTACGATACTGTTTATGTACGTGATGGAATGAATAACTTTTTTGTTTCAACAACGTCTCACCCAGCACAGTGGTTGTAAACTCTTAAATATATTTTGCATCATAATAAAAATATAACTTGACATACGTACTTATAAATAATTTATATTCAAATTACATCATTTATATGACCAAGGGCGGCGTATGGGCAACATGGGCCACCACCTATGCCTCACGGTCCGAAGGGCCTCGCGTCTCAAAGGTTTATGCATTACTTAAAAGCCGCAAATGCAACAAAAAAGTTTTAGTCGTCATAAAACGATAAATAGTTTGTCAAATTTTTATTCATAAAAATGCAGTTTTCAACTGCTTTTTATTTTATAAAATTCGTCTTCTTGCGCCACCAGAGGGACTTTTAAACAATAAGTAGTCTGTTAGCGGTGGTCAGAAGTAGTCCAAATTCAATACGAACGTTTGTTTCTTGAAAATTTGATCACGATTTAAATACAGTATTTATTTTTAATATTACCGATATGTCATCGAAAAGAAAATGTGTTGTATTATCATTAAAAGACAAATTAAAGTATTTGTTTTGATTATCCAAATTTTTCCTTATCCGGACTACCTTCATCCCCAATTAGTCCAGATAATTGAGGTTCTACTGTATTTGCATCTTTAGTATGTTGCTATTGGTGTTATAAATAACTGAATTTAAAATACAAACTTGTATGCTACAATATTAGCAAGGAATCTATGCAAAGAAAATCTTTATTTCTTTGCATAGATTCATTAAATTATTAAGACATCTTTTTACTTTCTCTGCTTTTATGTTTATAACATGCATGGAAAAGCATTGTAATTGTGTCAGATATTTTCTTCCAGGTTTTTTATGCAAGTCTCAATGTTTTGAGACCACTTTGAACCCAAAAAGTCAAAAAACCAGGAATAAAATTTTGCAAATGTGTGTGTGTGTTGGGGGCTATTTCATTTAATATTTCAGGATGGGGTAAAAATAAAAGCAATAAAATTTTGCATGGTAATTTGTATATAAAGAGCATCGATACTATTAAATTTCAGTGGTTAAAGTTCAAGGAAACAGGAAGATAGGGGAGGGTTGTGTCATATATCGGGTGGTGTTGGACTTAATGAAAATTTTTATTATTATTGGCATTTACAATATTTTTAAAAACTCATTTCTACCCTCAAAATTAAGCCTTTTGCCTTTTTATTATAATTAATAATTTAAAAGTTATTTTTTAATAAAATCTCTTAACAGCCAAGAAAGTTATGCAATGCATTATTGGACTTTAATTTAAAAAACTTTATTTAACCACTACATTATAGCAATTATATAAGTCAAAAAATAAAAAAAACAAATTTAGATAATATATTGAATGTTTTTCGTTATATATTTCTTTTGTGTGGTTTGTAATGAGCAGTACTTAATTCCGCGAGCGAAATGGTACAAAAAAAAAACACTTAATATTATTTACAGCATCAAGTATTTTAATTTGCTCCGAACAGGTTCTTTACATCGGATCCCAACCTTATAACTATGAATTTTATGTACAGTACATAGGCATTTACATACTGGTCTTCCAAGTAGATAATTCATATATGTGCAACAGTCAGACACAGGTTGTATCAACTTACACTAACTTATACTATCTTAAAACTAAGAAAAATGGAAAAGTAGAAGAAATAAGGAATGATAAGGAAAGGAATAGAAATACCCAGGTTTCTTTTGTAGTGACGTGCTCTTGGGTAGGACACAACTTTGGATTTGTGATCCTTTTCTCGCTGTAGGACTTTCATCTATTTTTGACTTTGTTGTCTTTCTTCAATGATTTCTCGGCAAATTGCAGTCTTTGATCGTCTTTCTAAAATTTCGGAGCACTGCCTTTTTCTGCCTACCTCTTTGGGATTCTCACCCAGACTAACTCGTTCTCTGTCCGTTAGGCCCCAGGGCCTCTCTCCCTCTTTTGTTCTACTTATTTTCTTGGAAACGGTAATCCTAACCAAGGGAAAAAAGGGTTAGATAAGAAGGTTCTAGAAGGAATTTAGAACAAAGAAACAGGAAAGAAGGCTAAGATTAATCCAAATAAACATACGACTACCCAATATCATGGCCGATGGCCACACTTTTAACTAAAAAAAGTTGATAAATAAGCATAAAATTTACATATATAATTTTTTGTACTTTGAATTGAGAGATTCTATAAAAAGTGCAGAAAACTTGTAACTTGGTGCTTTACCTCTGTATAATGTGTGCAGTTGTGTGTGAAAAGCACCTCAGAAAGCAATATATCTTTCTATCTGGACATTGGGGATATCTTCCTAGAACTAGACATTGGTCACATTGTTACCAGTCATTTGGTTCTTTATTACACCAGTGAGGGGAATGGAGTCCATCTTGAGCTTTGAGACTGTCATCAATGTTGAGTGTCTTGCTGTCTTTTCTGGAATTGTGGTCTGGTAACCTGTTCTACATTCTCACTACAAACTCTTTTTTGCATTCATACATGGGAAAAACTGTAATTGTCAAGTGAACTATAATGAATCTTAAACAATGTTAAAATATACACTTTTTCTGTTCAAGAACTATTGTAATTGAGATTGCAAATGTTTACAGTGCCTTCAAATTGACATTTTCAATGAAGTTCAATAATCTTGAATATACAGATAAAATGAAATTGAGAAGTTATTAATGTGTTTTAATTAAAGATTAGTATCTTATAATGTAATATTTTGATCAAAAGGAGTCAGTAGTGTAGATTTCACATTAGTATCTCAGTCACCTTTCACATATAAGGTCAGTCGTGAATTAATAAGTTGATACTTGTACTTATTTTTTTGAGCATGCAGGAAACAATATGGATTATTATTACAACTGAAGTTATGTAATGTTATATTCATTTTTCATACATTAGGAGAGATTGAAGTAACATCTACAGAAAAGTATGACTTCTCCAAACACTCTTTTACTGTTTTATTCATACACTTATTTTATTGTTAATGCACTTGAAACACTTTGTAACAGTTTCATTTATAAATCCTGGATTATTTTTTGTATTAGTTTATTTTTTCATCAAACTTTCTACTCTTTAAGTATACTGTGAGTAGTTGCTAGAAATAAAACCTAATCAAAACTTTTTATAATCTTATGGAACTGTGGTCATAATATAGTGAATTATATGAGAATTATCTATTATTTCCAATCAATAAAAAATTAAGTTTTTGTGAAATTTATATATTTTTGAAGGTTAGACTTTTGGGAAATTTTTTATGGATGATTACAAAATAGGGTATTTTGTCTTATTATTTTGCAAATAATTTTTTACCTATAAACATCACAGTTTTAACATATCAGTAAAATATTAAGTTAAGTTAATTTAAAATAAATTTACATGACATCTTTAAAAAAAATAAAATAAAATAATTTTGTAAAGTTTGTAATTAAAATTTAGTTGGATGTTTACATAAGCATTCATTCATAAACCATGTCTTATTTTAGTTAATGTTTAAACCTCTCCCATCTTTTGATGTTTAAATTTGGTCTTTACTCCCCGCAAAAAAACCATGTGGAATATCAAGATTCTCTTTTTGGAAAAATTACATTATGCCATTAAAACAAAAATAGTAGTGGATGAAAAATTTAGTTGACTGATGAGGGACATATAGTCTGAACTATATTTCTTTCACAGCCAATAAAGTTTGTATATCTATTCCAGTTGTGTTCCTGTAATTAGTTTTCTTAATCAATCTTATGCTTGCTTCTAACAATATAAATTTAGTAACTCAAGCTACACTTGAAATATATTTTTAATACCCATGAGTTACACTTTCTCTCACACTTCAATTTAAACTAATGTTGCTCTATTTTTACTAAATTTTTCCAAATCTTCTGGAAGATCCAATCCTCCCACTTCTCCCAATTTATAAATATTTTTATGACCTTATGTATAATTAATTTTATTTTAAAAATACTATTCTTACTCTCCATTGTTAGAGTTCTTTAAAGTACAGTTTATCAATCTTTCAAATAAAAACAGGAATTTTATATTCAATACACTGATGTCAGCACATGATGTTTCATTGATTGTTTAAAACATTATGCACCCCTTTACAATCATAAACGGGACAAGAAGTATTGCAAATAGTGCTTTTACTTAATACAGATCATGTACTGATGTTGCAAGAAAATAAGCTAATTTAATTGACTAATTTTAAAAATATCAATGTATTATTAAATTCAATATATAGATTTTTTTCAATTTTTATAAATTCACTTATTTTATTAAAATAATGATAACCACATGGTTTTTTCTAACCTTATCCTTTTCTCCCCTAAACTGGAATACATGGTTTATGGATGAAACTTAAGTGAAAAATAAATAATTTTAATAACATTAAATTTTGACATGAGAACATCATCTCTGGAATTATTTACAGATCAAGATTGCTACATAGGTCATTAATCATCAGTTCAACTCTCTTATTAGTTTCATTCTCAAGTATTTTATACATTAATTTTGATGATAGCATCTTTAAGTACTTTTTCTCCCTCTGTTCAGCATTTTTGGTAAGTAAATAATCAAGTTTTATGTATTTTTAACTAAAAAGTTATATACTGCTTACCAAAATAATTTTAAGTTAACAATTATATTTGCAATATTATTTTATTAACATTATCCCTAGTTAAATATATTTCAGTAATAGAGTATTTTCTATATTGTTATTTTGTATATATATATATCACTCATAAAACCAACACCAGCAAATAACAAGAAAAAAGGAAAATTTACAAACGTTTTTGTCTATGTGAAATAGACATCCTCAGGTATATACATAATCGAACAAACAACTAATGAAAATAGAATTTTTTTAAAAGTTCAGACTGATTACGTGATTTGAATACCTTATGTTAAAATTTATATGTTCAGGATAAAATTTCAATATATATGTAGTGGTGTTCACCAACAAAAAGTTTGAAGTTTACACTTGTCGAAATAGTTCACACACGGAGACAAGAAGTCGAAAAAGGTGAAGGGCACGTGTTCGAACCAGTCTTTATATTTCTCAGGACTCCCTCTGGTGGTAATTGGGTAAACTCCCGAATTGGTTGCCACATATGTATATTATTTAAACAATAATCAAATAAATAATCAATTAATTTCACATTAATTCCTATGATTTAAATATCCTCTGTAATTTAAATTTTCATTGATGCGAGTTTATGTTGGTGGAATCTAGTTCAAAAATAGCATGCCATGCTGTGGATAGTGTGTCCATTTCTTTGAAGTTAATAGTGACTCCCTGTTTAATTGCACAACAGATCTCAATTGCTTCAAGGTATTTGAGTTGTGCTTTATCTGACACTTAGTGTACCAATTTTGCATTCTGTAGTTCAACTCAGACTTCCTCACTACTCACATATGTCACTAATGCCATGGTTGTCAGCTTCTTTCGTATTGGAATATTTATGTTTCTTCACCTTCATGGTGAGACCTCTTGCAGTCACTCCAATATATATTAATGAG
Source organism: Centruroides sculpturatus (assembly GCF_000671375.1). Taxonomy (NCBI): domain Eukaryota; kingdom Metazoa; phylum Arthropoda; class Arachnida; order Scorpiones; family Buthidae; genus Centruroides; species Centruroides sculpturatus. Next base: position 129,200 of record NW_019384550.1, on the reverse strand, counting down.
TGGTTAACTCAGTCATCATAAAGACGTACAGCATAAACCCCTAGAGAGTATGGGTCAGGTATATGGTTTTTATCATTTCTGATGAGAGAGAAGATTGTTGGAGAGCAACAATATGCTATATGTTGTATGTAATAACTTTCATTCATTTTTCTTGTAGAATAGTTCTATTCCCCTTATTTGTATATTGTTTTATAAGATGTTTGACCAAAGAGGACAGGAATCCATGCCTTGATCCAAGATAATTCATTTTCCTTTTCATTTTGCTCCAAACAATGTGTGTGGGTCTTTTTTACGAGAGATTGAAAAGCAGAGACTTGTAACAATAAGGGTCATGTGAATGGTTAGGTATAAAAAGAGGTGTATATGACTCGTTATGAAAAACACATGTGGACAGATGACCATGCTTCATATTGATTTTAATATCCAAAAATTGTACTGTTGTACCTTCAAAACTTATGACAAAATGTTCAAGACCTTTGAAAACTATTCCCAACAACTAGATAACTTTTTCAAAATCAAAGGATTAACCAGAACAGACACCATTACTGAAGAAGTTAAAGTAATGATATTAATCAATTGTCTTGGATCAAAGGTTGGTCAGTAGCTGATAATGCTAATGGCACCAAAAATACCCTCTAGGTGAACCTTTGCTGAATTAATGAAGTTACTAGAAAATCACCTAACACCAAAACAAAGTATCCTAACAGAACAGCATAAATTTTTGTCCAGAGTACAACGTAATGGTGAGTCCATTTCAGATTACATGACTTTGCTGAAACAACTCTCAAAAAGTGCAGATTTCAAGTCTAGTTGTAACAATGTGGTCTGTATAAAATCCATCGTAGATCTAATGTTAAGAGTACAATTCATACGTGGTTTACAAGATTCTGACATTCGTGTAAAAATTCTACAACAAACCGACCTAACCTTCGAACAGATGCTAGAAATTGCATTAGCCATAGAAGTTTCCAAAATTGAAAATGACAAAGTATATAAAAGTAACCACCTTGTTCACAAAATTACTAAAAATATCAAATTAAACTATGCTCGCATCCTCAAACACAACTATCAAATCGGAACAGAAGCAGAATAGAAGGTTGCAGCAGAAACCTACCTAACCTTAAAGAACTTTATTTAGAAGGACTATGCTAACATTACGGGAAAAACAACCATAAATCAGTAAACTGTAGAGTCAAAGACTGACTGAAATGTGAACTATGTCATAAAAAAGGCCATACAGAAAAGGTATGCATATCATCCTTAAGAAAACAAACGTCAACAATTAACAAGAATCATAATGTCCACAATATTAATCATAAATGCATAATTGACTTTGATATAAACAGCGTTCTAGACGTATTTGTTAATATAATGAGAACTGATGACAGACTCCTGACAGAAATTTACATTAACAGTACAAAAGTCTGTTTTGAATGTGACACTGGCAGTCATGTCACCATCATCAGTATCGATGGATTCAATCGTTTACAATTGAATGCGCCCATAGCAAAAATGGAAGTGACCTAGTTAGGTGACCCCGCACCCCTGATGTTTGTTGTGTTTCTTTGTCTTTGGTCAGTCATGTGTTAGCTGTGATGACACTTAGACCTGGAGGCACAAAGTTATGTTTGTATTATAATAAAGTTAATTATATACATTAACAAGTAATTATTTATTTTACGGACACAACAAGAAACTAAATTGTCTTCCTTTTTGTCCTGTCCAATCACCAGGAACAATCAGTGAACTTTTTAAACTGTTTTACATAATTTTGCAATGGCATAGCCTCTAATAAAAGGTCATCTCTGCGAAGGAAGACTGTTTTTGTTCCTGGCGATTGGACAGGATGGAAAGGAAAACAACTTAGTCTTTTCTGAATTTTTATAAGGCTATTTACTTTTCCAAGATTTCTACTATGTTTTCAACGCTGTCATAATAACAAGATGATATACGTCTTTTTTATATACTCCAGAAGACATTTTCTGTATTAAATATTGCTTCTGTTATAATAAGTAAATTTTTATTAAGCATTAAAAAAATTTAATTTAGTATATCACTATTGTTTAAATGATTTTTCTGTATTTTTATGCTTTAAAATGAATAATATTTATTGAGAAAATTATTTACATATTTTTTTGGTTAGGGTTTGGTAATATTTGGATGTTACACAGTTTGCAGTGAAAATGTAAGTAATTGAATTTTAATATATTTTATACATTTATATATATGTTTAAATAATGCTTATATATCTTTGAATTCTTTAAAATAAAATATTTAATTCACATTAGCCCCATTCACCATGTAATTCTGATTGTCCAATAGATGAAGAGGGAGAGAAGCATGTATGTATGTACTCCAAAGTAGCTAATTATTTTTGATACAGTTAATAAAAATGTTTATTTATAATTGTCATTACTTTTATATTTATATTTAATTTTGTAAAATATTAAATTTTATCATAATTCTATATTTAAATTATGAAAAAACGTAAACATTTTTATAAAATTTTTCTTTTAAAAATTTAAATTTATTTTATTAATTCATTTTAATATAAAATTTTATAGTTTGTAAATTTTAATTTTAAATAATAGTAATAATAGGGATGTTGCGGATATTCATATTTACATCCACATACAAAAGGCATTTTTACTATTTTTAATATACATTTCTACACTTTTCAACATGGATATTTGCAGATGTCTCAATTATTACTGTGTTACTATATTTTATTTTTGATGATTATTTTCTTATGAAATTTTTATTTTAATATTAAAACACTAAATTTAAAGAATTGCTATTAGTTATTGTTTTTCTCATATTTTATAAAAACTTAGAATGATCAATTTTTCAATTTTGTTTAAAGATATAGAAAAAAAATTGAAGCAGGAATATTTGAATAAATAAGTAACCAAATTGAAACAAATCATTCAAATAATCATTTTTTATTTTAGCTAATCTAATTCAAATTACTTTTATAACAGTAAAAACTTCTGTGAAAACTTTAGTCCTTTCAAACTATATATCAGCACAGCCAAACCTTGTCACAACAGGAACCATATATCACCTATCAGAAATAAGAAAGCTGCATTCCCTATTGAAACCATATTTTATGTAATATATATGTACTCCTGTATGTTTAATTATAATAATTAAATAGATGGGAGCCACAGTAAGGTTCAAGAAGAGCCTCATGTAGCCCACAAGTCTCAGATTGGCCACCATAGGTATATATATCCATCATTAGGATGATGAGAGTTGTAGATCCTGAAAGTGTTAGTGTTTTCTAACAAGATTTTGCTCCAAGAAAAGCAGTTTGAATTAGATTATGTTTGAACAGTTTTCTTAATAAATGTTCTACTTTAAACTGTAATTCTTGAAAGTAATACACATAAACAAATCTGACATCATTTCTTGTTACAAAACTATAGTTTGTTGAATATCATCAGCTAACTTTTAAACTTTAGTGTTTATTTATTTTACTTTTNTCAAAACTTTTTATAATCTTATGGAACTGTGGTCATAATATAGTGAATTATATGAGAATTATCTATTATTTCCAATCAATAAAAAATTAAGTTTTTGTGAAATTTATATATTTTTGAAGGTTAGACTTTTGGGAAATTTTTTATGGATGATTACAAAATAGGGTATTTTGTCTTATTATTTTGCAAATAATTTTTTACCTATAAACATCACAGTTTTAACATATCAGTAAAATATTAAGTTAAGTTAATTTAAAATAAATTTACATGACATCTTTAAAAAAATAAAATAAAATAATTTTGTAAAGTTTGTAATTAAAATTTAGTTGGATGTTTACATAAGCATTCATTCATAAACCATGTCTTATTTTAGTTAATGTTTAAACCTCTCCCATCTTTTGATGTTTAAATTTGGTCTTTACTCCCCGCAAAAAAACCATGTGGAATATCAAGATTCTCTTTTTGGAAAAATTACATTATGCCATTAAAACAAAAATAGTAGTGGATGAAAAATTTAGTTGACTGATGAGGGACATATAGTCTGAACTATATTTCTTTCACAGCCAATAAAGTTTGTATATCTATTCCAGTTGTGTTCCTGTAATTAGTTTTCTTAATCAATCTTATGCTTGCTTCTAACAATATAAATTTAGTAACTCAAGCTACACTTGAAATATATTTTTAATACCCATGAGTTACACTTTCTCTCACACTTCAATTTAAACTAATGTTGCTCTATTTTTACTAAATTTTTCCAAATCTTCTGGAAGATCCAATCCTCCCACTTCTCCCAATTTATAAATATTTTTATGACCTTATGTATAATTAATTTTATTTTAATTTTATTCTAATTATATCAAATAATTACAATTTTCCTTTTTTTCCCCTTTTCTTATGTACAAATAAAATACTATACTGTATAGTGAAATTTGAAATGTAATGTTCACATCAATTTGGCTTTATTCTTAATTCTGTAAACAATTAATTAAATTTTAAATGTTAAACTTTTCTTCAAAGATGTTAAAGTTGTACATATGCTAGCATGTTGGAAAAACTATTAAATGCACCCTGTTATTGCCATTACAAGTCATTAATTAATTTAAGTATATTGTATTAATTTTTATTGCTTGTTTCTACATGTACAATAAAAATTACAGTAATTTTTTGACTTGTAAAAAGATTCTATCTTGACATCAAGGCAGTTAGAATTATTTGTATTCAGATACTATCATAACCCAATATATGCATCGGTTATTAACAACTAGTCTCATGAAGTCATTCTTTGTTCTATAAAATGACAGAAATTATTGAATGAATAATACTTTAGCTAGCACTATTTTATTACTTTAGTATTGGTTTACAATTATGTTTATTTCTAAATTTATTATTTTTTAGTATCATTTTTTTTTAATTTCAGCTGTTTAGTCTTGTAGGCATTAATAGAACCTTTCTTCATACACATCAATGGCTAGGCCAATAATGAATGCAGCCAGGTGATGAGGGAAGGGCCTAATTTATTCAGGTCAACTCATGTATAAAAATTTGAATTGACACAGACTTTGACTTCCTTGAAAGCAGCAGACTGATGGTTTTCTAATTTGGTCATTTAATTGTCTTAAAATTCTATCGTTGATTTATTCATTTACAATAATTATGTATTAATTTTACATAGACTAAGCTCTGTAAGCATGTTAAATCATTCAAATTTATAATGTAGTTATTTTTTTTGTATTTATGAAATTAGATATTATAACTTATTTTATGATGCTATGTTATGTACCGTACATCATTAATAAAAATATGATTGTCTAATTATTAACATGAAATTAAAAAATAGATGAAAGTTATTATTTTTTACATATTATAATTAATATTTTTAGAGACTGTTTTAGTGTTGTACAAAACATATGTTCAACATATTATTGATAGCTACATGATTGTTGTAGTAAAGACATCAGACTTGTCATCCTGAGAGGTTTGAATTGAGTCTATGTTGGTTCTTCAGAAATTCTTTTAGCAAGTTTGATCAGATAAATTTGGCTCTATCCCTCCTCATCAAACCCTTACATTGTGGATTTAGCTGAATTTATGACTAGCATTAAAAATCTTAATTATACAAATAATTTTATATAATATTGTTCCTAATTTATCAACATACAAATGCTTTATTTAATTAAACATACTAGTTAATTTTGCTAAAACAAAATTTCAAAAATTGTTTAGCAAAATACAATTCATTATTTATTTTGTCAAAATTATAATTCAGTTTTTAAAACCCATTTGTTATATATGGCATCTGATGTAATGTTTAGTAGTTAAAAGGGTTAATGTAATTGAAATAATTTTAGATATAATATAATTTTTTATTACAAAATAAAGTTGTATTGTTATATAGGAACCTAGAGTAAGAACACATAGCAACTCTTTTAAAAGTAAGTAAAAGAATAATTTTTACTTATTTAAAAATTTAATAATTATTAAAATAACTCTGTTATATATACATTCTACCAATGCCATTCTTTTTCTACTCTTTTGCAAATTCTATACTTTTTATCAATGTTTAATTGTATAAAAAAATTTCTATGGAGCTGTCCATAAATTACACCTGCATTTTTCTTGAAACTTTTACTCCCCCCCTCCTCTTGTCCCAGTTTGTCCATGTTTCTATAATCCCCTCCCCTCTTCAAACTAGGGATTGCAATCCAGCAGTGTTTTCAATCCAGCTCGATTTTTTCTGGACCAACATCATTCCAGCTGGATCCAGCACGGATATGTTTTTGGTGCAATAAAATGTTATCTATCTATCCAGCAATTCATGGTTTTTTTAAAGAAATAAAAATTTTTTTTAAATACTTAAAGAAACTTTTATTATTTAGACTGGTCACTATACAGTAAATCAGTAAAACTTCTTACACATTTAGGTAGTAAACTTAACTTTGGTTCGGTTTAACACTTGAGATAGAGATAATTAACTGTTTTTTTTAATTTAAATGTTTAGTTAGATTATAATTATAATGTAATCTTTAAGTTAAATAATAGCAAAGGTAATTCTACTAATTAATTTATATTAATATATTATATTATAATAATGTAAAGACATATAATCAGTGGCTAAGTGGCTATCAGTCTTACCAGTTTTCTTATATAGGCTCTACATATCAGTCTGTAGTTATTTATAAGTAATTTAATTATTAGTGTTAGTAAAGTAGTAAGTAAGTAATTAGTAGTAGTCTAGTAGTTAGTTATTATTATCACAATCATGAATCACATACATTCATATCATCATATATCTAACATACTGATACGCATTAATTTAATTAACTATTTAACTAACTAGGTAGTCTCAGTTTCTCACTAATTTTCACAATAAAATTGCCTAGCCTAGCCCACTAACCACTTATAGAATAAAAGTTAAGAACTCTTACTTAATAGAATTAGAGTAGAAGTTATAAAATATTAGTCTTGTCTTGAATAAAGTATTTTAAAGGATTAAATAAAATTAAATCAATCACTTCTGTTATTTTTTTGACTTTTCTGGAAGTAGAATCTCAAAAAACAAATGGTATTGATGGTGTTGTCTCCCAACCTACTTTTTAATGAACTGCATATATATCCTGCTACAGAGAAGGCCCTTTCTGCCTCTACACTAGTTGGTTTCAGGGTCATCAAATAATCATAACTCAAAGATAAGTTTTCACCTCTGACTTCCTCACTTTCAGGAACGTATTCTGTTGTCAAGTGTAGACCTCAGGGTGGGAGAGAGAAGTGAGTCATGATGTTGTTTTTTGATTCAACGAAAACTGCAGTCATGGTGTTGGTGGTTTTTGATCCGTCAGTGGCAACAATGGTGTTTATATTTTGATGGTCTTCCCATTCCTTAAAGGCGTAGTACTATCCAACCGTGAGCAATAGCGAGCGTGTCGGCATCAATATCTGCCAGACTGCCTGTTAAACATATGATAGGCTTAGCGGAGAGAGCAAGGCTACTCCCGATCATCACCGGAAAAAAATATGAAAACTTTTTTATTTTTCGTCTCCAGTAAAATATCGATTGAGCTGAAATAAAAAAGTTATCTATTAGCTAGTGATGGTCATCTTCCAGAGGGATAGGTTAGGTTTCGTGGACAAGCGGCGAGGCTGCAGCTCCCCATAAGCTTAAACTGCAATTGTTCCGTCGCATGATTCATTGATGTCACAACCGACCATAAATTAGAATTATGCACCAGGACTAGGAGTGGAGTTACTTATTTTATTTAGCGAGACCAGAAAGTCAACTGGCAATTAGATCAGCAGAGGTAAAAGGGCAGGCAGTGCGGTGTAGAGAGGGGGTGTAGCACGTGCCGCACTGAATGGCAACGACGTTCTTGCCGCCAAGCAATAGCACATGTAGCAAAGTGACAATGCCAACAACGTAGACTTTTGCACCATTATTTAGAAAGTTAATTGAGTATTTGTGGATCCACAGTGCTGGATCCAGCAGGCCAAAGAATGCGCTGGATCCAGCTGTATTGCTGGATGAGGGATCCAGCAATTGCAATCCCTACTTCAGACATTCAAAAAAACTCGATCCTCCTTAAACCTTTATCACTTTGTGAATGATAGATACCATAAGTAGAAATGAAACATACAAGAAATTTTGAAATAGATATAATAAAATGCATAAACTGTATAAAATTTCATAAAATAAAATGGACATCCACTGAAGTTCAACCCTCCTTTCCCCCTGTCTGGCTTCATCTGACTTGTCATAATCTTTTCCCTCCCTTCCAGTATGGACATCATTTATGGACAGCCTCTATACTCTAATTAGAAATTGTCTGTATGCTGTCTTCTATTCTCTGCAGAAATTTTAATTTCTCTTCACATTTTTTTAACTTTCTTCCTGAGCACTATCTTCCCATATTCTTCTGCTTTCCTTTTCAATGTTGATACTTGAAGTTATTAAAACAGTCCCTGATAGTTGTTTTTAAATATACTGTAAATATCTTATCTTTCACAATGTCCTAAAATGAACTGTCATACATCAAATTTAGATTTTGAGGAGACCATACCATATTGGATTTATGTCCAATTCATTAACATCTTAATTACAAAAACTATTTCATATAATAATTATTAATTAATATATAAATAACAGTGTCCCAAAGTGAACTGCCATCTATTGTTGGGCTTTAATTTTCAAATTGCAGATTTATACATTCCCACTGTCTGTCTTTCATTAATCTCAAGAATGGAGTTGGACTTATGAAAATCGAGAGCATATATAGAAAGCTTAGGGGTCAGAGACTCCACGAACTTCCAGTTGGGACAGGAAATCATGTGATTTTTTAAAATTAAAAGATGATTAAAATTGCAGCCTGGCATTGTGATGATGTCAAAATAAATAATTAATTTAATTTTTAAATCTGAACTTCATTTCATTGCCCATTGAATTTGTCATACAGATATTTTATACTGAGAGATCCAATATACAGTCTTATGTTTCGAATTGTATGACTATTTTGTATGTTTTTCTACTTAAGTAATAAACAAAAAATTTATGTAGGTAATAGAATGTATAGATTGTTGTCATTATGGTCTATTATCCATTTGTACTGTACATTTTAACTAATTTTGTCTTAATTACTCTTTTCAATCCTCATCTCACTTAATTATCCCTTCTTGGCACTAACAATTTAGAGAAAATTTCCACTGACCAGAATGCATGAAGATTCAACCTGCACTCAGCTGGAAAAAGAAAAAGTTCAAAAAGATGAGAAAAAAGATATGTAATTCTGGAAACCAAATTAAATATTATTTAGAAGCATTTTTATTTTTATAAGAACATCATCAACTGAGAAAATTATCAAATGCATTAGAATGAATACATTTGAAAGAGAGAACATCTCTACATTCAAACTTTTTGAAATTTAAAATTACAAGGAAAGTTATAATTATACATAAATTAGATTAAATATAACAGTATAACATTAAATTCAGATTTGTAGCCAGTTACACTACAACCCACAACAAATATACCACCCCATATATTGATGCTTCTAGATAAAGTTGGAAAGGATATGTCAAGAAGTAGCATCATTATACATGGGAGGTATGTGTTTAAGGTCATGTGATGTGGCTGGCCACAAGTCTGCATTTAACATTATGCTTTACACTATTTGAATACTGGAACTTATAACTAACCCTTTCAGAACCTTTTTATTTCCAGTAAGGTACTATATTTAGATGCAAGAACAAACGTTTTTGAATCTCTATCGAGATCTGCTTCAGGTTCAATGGTGTTCTAACTTTGGAATGCTCAGAGTTTAAATTTTAAACTGCCAATTAATTTAAGTGTTCAAATTATTTAATATCAAATATTTGGCTATTTGTGTCATTCTCCATTATATAGGCCCAGCATCCTCATATTAATTTTTTCACCCGAAATTCTGTGATTAAGATGTCAACTTTACTGGGGATCCTTCTCATATGCATATTGCCATGCATATGATATTGTGTTGTTATCCTTGTAGTTTATGCTCTGTTGGCTTTATATATTTCTACTTTTTCCAGTACCCTGCATAAATTACAAGGATAACAACATGATATCATATGCATGGCAATAGGCATATGAGAATGATCCCCAGTAAAGTTTGAAATTAAAAATTAATAAATTAATTTTTTAAACTTAAATTTAAAAATAATTAATACATTAAAATTTAAAAACATTTCAAATCAGTTGACACACAATTAGGACAGTTTACAGTTTGCCCTGTGGCACTCATTTGTCATGGTTTTCCAATAATTTTTTTCTTTGAATGCACTACTATATCTTTGTTTTGTATTTCTCATTGATTAAACATTATTCTGTTTGCCATGTGGTGTTAATGTGTTGTTAAAATCATTTCTGCTTTTGTTCTGTAGCATCTAGAATTTGTGTCCTTTTCAAACTTTTTAGGCTCCCTCTGAGTTTGAATTAACAAGAGACTATTATATCTGTATATAGAGGTTTTTATCCTTACATCTTTTCACATGTAGCTTGGGCAATGAAGTTTGTTTTCTGTTTTGTTCACATTTTCTTTTGTTTCTCAAAGGTCCTGTGTTGATACACTTTTATTAAAAACAGATTTTTTTAAACCTCATCCAATTCTGTTCCTTATACACAAACCCTTCCTCTTGTATGCAGCTGCAGCATTTGAAATCTTCTCTTCTTTATATCCACCAGAACTGGTTTCTCTCCCTTTCACTCTCTTTCACTTTCAACTATTCCTTCAAGCTATCCCCCTTTCACACATACAGCAAAGAGGGGGAAAAAAGAACAAGACAGGAAAGGATAGAATGTAAAAACTAAATAGAAAAATTTTAACTTGTGGCAACACATTTCCACATGCAGAGAAATAATGATATTGGTGCAATCTATGTCTATATAACAGAGAAGTATATTCAGACTAATAATGCATTATATAAAAGACCAATAGTATTTTAAATACAAAAATAATTCTAATATAAAATTCAGAGTAATTTTGTATTTTCAAGTACAAAATATAGTATAGTAATTATTGTTAATGAACAGCTTGAAACTTAATTAGAATATATCATATATTTTAAAGTAACTAAAGTAAAATTATCTTCAGGTTACTGACAATATTTTAATTTAACTTAATTACACTGTTATGGTAAAGCAATGATACAACTATTATTATGTCATTTACTGTTTCCGTAATTACAATCAGTTAAGTTAAAAAGTTCAGTTATAATTTGTTAATGATCTTAAAAATGTAGTTAATCTTGAGATTATTCAGAAGGATTCTTCATTTAATAACTTATATAGTTCCATCAACATGGAGGTTTTTCTAAAATCTTAAGTAAAAATTTTCTTTGCTACAAAATAGGAATTCACTTTTTAATTAATGAACTTATTGTAAATTAATAAAATTTCTAATTTTTCTGCGGTGAATGAGAAGTTACTTTAAAGATAACCAATCTAAATAGGGTAGTCCAAAATATCTTTGTACCAAGAATGATATTGAGATTGTGAACTTTTCTCATCAGTAAGTAATGTTTTCTGTTATTATCTTATTGATCAAAAGTATAATAATTACCCCTTTATCTATATTTTCCAGTCTAAATATTATTAGATTAATGCCATAATTTTGCAAATAATTTTTAATTTCTTTATACCAGTTTTTACTTCTTATTTTATTACTATCTCTGTAGTGCTTAGCCCAGTATTTTTCTTTCCAGTTGATATAATTATGAACAAAGTACAGTTACACTATTTCTATTTGATCTAAATCAGGGGTGGCCAACAGTTTTTGCCCTGGGCCAAATTGGAAAGAAAACTTTTTCCATGGGCTGAACCAGAAGCTGCCCTAGGAAGATTTTGAGGTGGTGTGAGATCTTATTGTGGTGTCACCCCATAGAGACTGAATTGTAGATAGAGATTACAGATATATTTTTCACATTATCATGCTTTATTAACATTCTATGCTGTACTTACAAGATTTGTAATGGAGGGTTAACTCTAAATGCACAGTGAGTTGTTGACCCTTTTTTTTAGGCATAAGAATTTTTCATTGAGCTATTCCGACTTCAGTAGCTAATATTGAAAGATTGATCGTGGGCCACATAAATTCATTAGACAAGCCAGATCCGGCCCACAGGCCGCATGTTGTCCATGCCTGATCTAAATAATTCAAAATCCAAATAAGGAAGGCATGCAATGCCAAACTCATCACAATCAAACGAAATAACTTAAACTGAATTTTTAAGTTTTCATCTTGTTCATCAATTTTCTTCATTAATGTTTCATCAAATTGTTTTTTTGAAAGATAAACCAAAGGTAAAAGTTATTCCTAGTTATTTAATTTCATTAACAATTCAATTCTGTTTTTTTTTTTCCTATATATATATAAATTATTGTCATTTCTATTTTTTGACAATGTTCCTCCTTGTCAAATTGTCAAAAATCAAAACTTTAGATTTAGCTGGGTTTATCTTTAATTTATTCAAGTTTCAAGTGACTAACTTATTTATTTTCCTTTGAAGAACAATTTTATTTGATGCTTATAATATATCATCATCCACATGCATAATTACTTGAAAACTGTTATTGTTTATTATTATACTTTCTGCCTCATTTTTAAAAATTGTTGGTAAATCATGTAACAAAAAATTAAATGAATATGGAGAGAGAGGATCACTCTGAAGCAAACCCTTTTAAATAAAAAGAAAGGATCATATTGTTGATCTTACCATTTAATTTATCACTCTGCTTAATAAATTTATTATCAAAGTGTTTATTTCTTAGTTTATTTCATGAAGCTTGAATAGAAATTTTGTCAAATGCCTTTTCCAAATCTATGAAAAGAGCAAATAATTTTGGTCTGTTCCTATGGAATTGCTGCTCTCAATATAAATACAGTCGACCCCCCCTATAAGACGGTAGATACGTTCCGTCCTTTATGAATCGATTTCTTACGAGTCCTTGCCAATCACAGCCCGACATGTATGCACTTTACGGACTACGGCTGTTTGAAAAGTTTTCTTCCATAAAATTAATCAATTCTAGATTAATCCGACTCAACATTTCCAAAATATGTATATTTTTTTTGGAAATAATCTGTATAAACTACGCTATAAACAAAAAATTGTAGGATTACTTACCGAGTGTGCACCATTCGACATTGCCATTGCTCAAGCTTGTTTTCATCGTGGAACAGCTCAGCAAACCGCGGCCACAATTTCTGATGTTATTTTTCTGCAAAAACTTCATTGAACTTTGGAGACATCATTAATATAAATAATTTTAATCGCGTTGAATAAGGAATGTTTCTTTCACACGAAATGTATAAAATTACAGTACTATATTAGACTTACGGTACCTAATTTACATACTGTACAGACGATAGTTTGCCTAAACTCTCCGTAGCGTGGCGCTAGACAGCGGAAAATATATGCATATATATAATTATAATAAAGTTACAATAAATTAAGTTAATATATAATTATATATACAGTACCTAATTTATATATAATTAATATATAATTATATGTACAGTACCTAGTTTATATATAATTTATATATAATACTGTACAGACGATAGTAATCTCTCAGTAGCGTGGCGCTTGATGGCGGAAAACAGTTCGGCTGCCCGATGACGTTTTGCATAATTATAGGAGTTTTTTTTACCATTTTTTACGGATACCGTTGCAATTTTTTCACCGTTTTATAGGAATCATAATTATAGGAACCCGTCTTATAGGGGGGTCTACTGTAATGTCATTTCTGTACCTTGTTTTTTAAAAGGCATGCTGATAATTGAATAATAATTCATTGTCCAAACAATGTCTATGAAAATGCTTGACCAATACGGAAGTACTGGCCAAGCATTTTCAAATATAACCACTATACTACTATACCATATAACTTATTTAATACTGTCAATACCACTATTGGCCTATAATTGTTGGTATTTAATCCTCTCTCTTTTTAAAAATTATTCTAAATATTATTTCATTCCACTCAGAAGGTATTTCTGCAACATTACATTTTTTTTTATAGTTATTTGCTAATACAGTAGTATAGTTAACATTTTCAAACCTCTGACTAGGACATTATTTGTTACAAGAGCAGTTTTTATTATCATTTTATTTATAATTACCTCTATCTGTTCATTTTTAAATTCTAACTCATTCATTAGTTTCTTCTCAACTCTATTTTCTAAATTTAATTCTAATTCAAACCCACATTTCCATCTTCTTGCTGGAAAAACTCTTTCCAAACTTCTCCTTGAACAATATCACATCTTATATTTATTAATTTACTGTGAAATTTAACCAGAATAATCTTGGATCATTAAAAATGTTTAGTTTATCATAAAGTTTAGCCAGTAACCATCCATTTTCTTTTCTTTGCTCATATTGAGAATATTTTTATATAGAAAAATATTGTTGTTAATATGAGAAGCATAGAAAAGAAATTTAATGCTTCCAATAACAACAATGCAATTTCATTTGCATTGTAAATCCATTGACTCTGATTAGCACTGAATATTTGCAGCATAAGATAAAAATCTCTTAGAAAAAATAATAAAAAAAAAGATACTTTTTAGTTAAAAATTAAGACAGATTAAAGAATTAAAAAATTCTAAATGTTTTAATATCTCTCTTAATGAATGATTGGAAATAGTGAAGAAGTGTAAAAAATATATGATAAAATAACTATGAATAATAAGAATATATGAAATGTATAGTTTTAAAAACAGCTAAGTCTGTCTTTTAAAAAAATTAGTAAAGTATTTAATCTTAAGTATTTTTTCACACTTCAATGGTGATTGTAATAAATTTCTAAACTAGCCACAAAACAAAGAAGGAATAAAAAGCAGGATGAAAATTGGAAGTTTCATTCACTGCCCATATGTTCCAGACCCAGAAAAAGTGGAGTTGGCCATTTTTGAAACTATACGCCTCATATATACATACTCATTAACTTTAGAAATTATATATTGAAATAAATTTTGAAATCAAAGTTTTGAAAAAAAATTTTAAATGCTAAGAAAGTTCTAATTGACTAGAGTTGAAATTTTTCATAATCTCTTTACTTAGCCTAGGGTTTATGCTGATACAGTAAGAATTATATAAAATATATTATTATATTCATTTTATAAATACTGTTTTCTAATTTTAATTAATTAAATCTTCTATTTCTTATAGCAAGATAACTAGATTTTTTTTAATGATTAATATACTGTTAAAAGCATGAAATGATATCAGATTTGTTTAAATATATTAAAAATTTACATGAAAAAATCATCTAGCTTTTTATTTCTACTGTATCATAACAGCTTCCTCTAATTCTTTATTCTGGTTATTATTGAATTATTACTGAATGCAGTTTTATTATTACTGGATGTATAACAAAATAGATAAGAATGTAAATTTCTTATACAGTATATAAGAAATACTGTAGTATTGTATATACTCAGGATGTTAATGTTAAATGTACCAAAAATTTTAAGAGGTGGTAGAGGTTGATGAGATGAGCATTTTTTTATGAAGCAACATATGGATGGAACTATGGCCGACAGAAAATTTGGAATGCACCTGTATGGTAGACAGCCATCATCCTATAAATATGTGAACAGGATGGCAGCACTCCCTTGGGATCTGACACCAACTGTGACTTTTGGCTCACAGGAACCATGTGTACACATACAAGCAGCCACATATGTGGAACTTTACAGAGTAAGGGATAGAGGAGGGAGCTCCAGAAGTAATGCACTTGACAACTCAATTAACTAAAATAAAATGATAAGCATTTAATTTTAACAAAAGCCAGATATACAGATACATGCAACATAAATATATAATAAGATTTATCTGTAAGGGTTCCTATATCCTAGCAGACTAGTCAATAATCTATCTGTGGGGGAGAGTGTTTTGACAGAATTATCACATGTTGATCTAAATACCTGGATTCTTGAGGTTTCGTGACTGCTGGCTGGCTTGACCATTCTGGAGAGGAGGAGAGTCTCTTACTTCTACCAAAGATTCTTGGTAATAATTTTTAATGTTAATGGTCACAACTGGTTCAAGTCCATAATCTGGAGCATCAGCTGGATTGATTGAATCACCTGAATTGGAACTGGGCAGCTGAACTGGACTGGAATAGATGCCAGGCAAACTTCACTGTAGTTGAGGGACTAACTAAACTGGACTGAGGAATGACTGTCAAATTAGACAACCTTTTCAACTTTTCCTGGTCCTTTTATCTGTTTTTGTCCTCTTTCTGAATCAAGGTATTACCAAAAAAGTCATTATTGGATGGACAACACTCCTTTGTCATCCAATCTCATATTTTATTCTCTATTTCTTTGGGTGAATCACTGCTCCAGGAAGAGACATTGTTTAGAGTGTTATCATGGAGAGAATCTGGTTACTTCCTTGTTGTTTTTTCCCAGTTTTGTGCTTTTTATTTAACAAATTTATTGAAATTAATATTTTTTTAATTTAACAAACTATAGCCCAGGATCTCACAGATATTCTCGTTTCTCATCTAGGTTAATGCTTCCTGATGTTGCCCAAAGTTGGTTGATTGCACAGACTTATCACACCTTGTAGATTAAGTGATGAAACGGGGTCAGAGATTAACTTACAAGGTGTGATAAGTCTATGCAATCAGCCAACTTTGGGCTACATCAGAAACCACCATCATGCTTCTATATTTACAGTATATTTTCTGTCTTCCATTGTATATTTGTTTTGGGATGGTATGTGTTGGGGAGTACAGAAAGTTTCATTTATTGTATCATACATATGGTACAATAAATGAAACTTTCTTTCTTCTTTATTAATCAATACATAGGTAATGCAGTGGGCAAAAATTGCCTCCCCCCAACAAACAATATAGCAACCACTTAAAACACAAAAATACAAATCATTATAAAATTTGTTCATATTTTTCTGCATAATTACAATAAATGTCTGAAGTGGTGACCATCAGTTATTATACAGACTACGATGATGAATCGCATTTTATTGTACTTTTTTCAAAAAGTTCTTGTTGTCTTCTAATAGTATCAAAAGCTGAAATGACATGGATGGACAGTTCTTCCTTTGTTTCCACTAGTGTTTTATACACTTACTCTACATATCCTAGGATGAGAAAATCAGAAGATTGCTCATCCAAATTTTCTACAGGCTATAGCTCTGTCAGTTTTTGTTCTTGACCCTATATTGCTTCATTTAAAAAATGCTCATCTTGACCTCTACCATCCCCTAAAATTTTATTCATACTCCATATCATTAGGTAGTGACATTTATGAATTGATTTCCATTACATTCCTCTTCAGCACTATAAAAGACATGACATATATTTGTAACATAGTTTTGTAACTATGCATAATTCTTGTATAAATTATATTATATATAAAATAAATATTAAAAAATATTTTGAACATAATATTGAAAAACTCTGTTTCATTTATAAACACAATATAGAGTAATAATTATTATATTATATATAATTATCATTATAAGTTATATAATTTTATATCCTAAAAATTAGGCACGTTACAGGAATCATCTTTATTGTCATCTAATATTAAAATATTATATAAAAGAATTTTAATTCTTTCAATTCTTAATATGTCAATTGTTTTTAAATTATATATTTATTCTATTTAGGTTTCTTACAACCAGACATTGAAGGTGAAGTGTATTGTGCTAATAGATTAGAAGAAAGTGTAAATCTAGAAAGAAGAGCAGATAGAACAAGATGGATGAGATCTCAAATCCAAAAATCATCACAAAATAAAGAAATTAAAGAAGCAGATTGTCTTTTGAAAAACAAGGGCATATCTTCAGAAGGTGCAACTATACATGATTTTAGAAATAAACAAGGAAAAGATAATAATTGTTGTAATAATAGTGATTCCGAAGGTGGATTTCAAGACTTTGATGATGAACACACACCACCTTCATTTAGAAGAATGTGGAGGAAGCATAGAGAGAAACCTAATTCTCCACCTTTTGAATTACAGGTATTGGAAGGTAGTCCACGTAATAGTCAGATTAACATTCAAGAACAAGATGATGTAATCTCGGAAGGAGAACAAGAATCTTTCTATATTTATAACGAACACCAAAGAGGAGGTTCGGATAGCATCATTTTAACTCATAGCGGTAATTCTAGTCCATCCTGTCAGTTGCTTTTACCTTCATCATCAATTAGACTATCCGAAATGTCTGACTCTTGTTCCTCTCAAAGCAGTGGTGCTGACGAACATAGTGCCTTTGCTTCTAGTGGAAGTGTAAAGACAATTCATTACAATCCATACCGACCAAGCAGTTTACTTCAGTTTGAAGGTTTAGCTATAAGGGAAGAAGATGAAACGGAAATAATCAGTGAAGAAAAACTAAATTATTCCCCCAACAGAAAAGATACGACTCTTTTAGAGAGAATTGTCATAGGAAATTCTAGTAATCAAGATAATGGGAATGCTCCATCCGAAACAATTATTTCAAAACATAGTATTAAAAAAGATGGCCTGATTGCAGATCTTCCTTCCGAAGTAGATCTTCAGGTCATAGGAAATGGTTGTGAAGCAAAGAACGAGGAAAATTATCCTCCACAGTCAAAGAAGGGTTGGAGTATTACCACTGTATAATAATTTGCTCATTTTTATATTTTCCAAATTATGCTCAAAATTTAACAACATTTGTGTGCATTATATAAATGGAATATTGCTGCTGAATTGTTGTCACCATTGTAAATACATATCTTCCATATCAGTCATCATTTTTATATACCTAAATATAAAGAAAAATAGAATTATATATAGTAATGTATGTCGTGAATGGCTTGTATATAATGGCAATATACATGTATATTTATAATCTTAAAATTTGACACAGTTATGCTTAATGAATTCTTAATTTGATTATCAGTATTTTATTTTATATAAAATTTTTAAGTAATATGGAAAATATCTAAATTTAAACAAAATTCATTTGTTTTTAAAAAATTTATTAATTGCCAAGTACAGTACATCAATTTTATACTTTTATATAAAATGAATAAAATGAGACTCATGATATTAGTACTAATTTTTAAAAAAGTATACTTTTTAAATTAATCTGATAGATAATTATGAATATACAGAATTAAGCTTTTTTCATAATCATTGAAAAATAGAAATAATAAACGAATTCAAGTAGACAATTGATGACAGTTTAATTAATATACTTCAATTTATTTAATAGAAAATTCTTTGTTAACATACATTAAAGGCAGTAGCACAGCTAGGGGTGTGCAGCATTTCTCGTCTTGAAAAAGGAAAGTTCTTTTTTTAGGGATAATGGAAAGATACAGAACACTGGATACAATTTTATTTTACCCTAAGAAAACACCTGCTTATTATTGGATATTAATGGTAATGGTAAGGCCCTTGAAAATAGCCTTATTGACTATCATAAGCACAACTAAACAGTTAATTAATAACAATGGTAAAAGTATCCTAATTTTTTCACAGGGTTTTCTTATGGCTGTTTATCTTTTTCACTTCTTGTCTAAGTATGTTTGATATGTATTATATTGTTTTTCTTATGGAGGCAGCACTCTTGTAGACCGCCTTGGGTGGCACAAACCCTAGCTATGCCATTTATTGAAGATATTGTCAGTCATTTAAAATTATTCTGAACTATTGAGTTCCTTTGATTCAAGTTAAACAAAAGGAGTTTCTATTGAATAAACTTATGTATATTGTAGTATCATCATTGTGTGCATGAACTCATTTACATAATTACATGTTGTTGTTTTTTCTATTTATTTTTTAATATTTTATTTTCAAAATTTAAAAATCAATAAAAAATTTTAAAAATAACAAACAATATATAGATTAAAAATACTGTTTATGTATTTTCTCCTATAACTATTAAAGATTAGTTTAAACGACTATTTTATATCATTTAATATAGTATATATGATATTTATAGATGGGAATTGTTAATGATATGAAGTAGAGAATGATTGGACAAGTTCTTTCTTTTGAATGTTCTTTAAAGAAATACAATTTGATTGAGACGGCATTTCGTAATGCTTTTCTTTGCCTTACTTTTAATAATATCCGTCCAGTTAATAGTGCCAGCTGTAATCTTTCATTTATGTAAATATAACTTTGCAATTTTCATGCAGCTTTTTAAATATTTTAGAAAATTGTTTACATTAATTTGTTATGGGATCATTTTGCATGAAATTTTTTTTTAATATGTTTAATAATAGTTAATTTTCAGAAATCCAGACCATTTGAAAACATCTGCTTATTGAAGTTTCGAACTATCATAATTTGTTTACAGAATGTAATTTATTATTGAATCAGATTAGAATTTTAATTGATTTGAGTGTAACAAAATCATTCATATTCTATTCTTGATTTTTTTTTTAATTGATACAAATTATATTCTTTTATTTAAGTTATTACTAGAATTTCTTCTATTCCAACAACCTGAATTCCAAAACAATGTTAAACAAAATTGAAATTTGACAATACTTGAAAACTACTAAATGAGAAAAGAACTATTGTTAGAATGTTTAAGTAATAGAATAATTTTGAGTGAAAAGTTTTGCTTAATTATATTTGCTGAAGTGATCAAGAAAATATAATACTGAATTAATCAAATAATGAACTTGGATTTATTATCAGGCACCATTTTGACTAATCAAATACAAATGCTAGGTAATTTGGACTATGTTATGTAAAGATAGGACATCTTGCATTAAATTTAATAATTAGAATTTAATTAATTAATTTAAACCAGTGATTAGTATGATTATATCTAGAGCTATAGCACTGCATTGGCAACTGGGCAAGTGCCAAAGACACAAGGGTGAAGGGTGCTTGGCACCTATCACTGCCATTTATGTGATGTGAACTAAAAAACTGAAAATATCAGGCACCCTTTGTCGTAATTTATGCCACCCCAATACACCCATCAGTGCATGGTGATTCCCCTTTTAAACCAATAGTTAAAATGGCACTGTGCATCAGCCTGATGGATGAACCAAAGAGTTGGCACTGGGAATCCCCATTTTCTTAATAACATTTTCAGTTTGTTAAAGATATGGACATGAACTTGAACGTTCCACAACTATGCCTTTATCTGTTATGAGCATATGTTTACCATTTTTTGAAATGAGTCTTCTCATATTTAAATATTCTGTCTATAGAATATCAGCTAGCAGGTAATATCAATTTTAATATTATTTCCGATATTTCTAATGTAAAAGTAAGAAAAATTAAAATTTGATCATATTTTCTTTTTAAATTATTCTATTTTATTATAAATAAATTTTTAAATAGAGCAATACATTCTGAATAATTTATCTACATTTCCAATTTTCACATTTAGATTGAGCCACAATGTTTTAATTTAATAATGTTAGAAATTGGCAGCAGATAAACAGAGCATTTATATATCAATTAGTTGTGTATGTTACAGATACTGTACATAGGTTATGTATATAATGGTCAGTATATATTTTTATGATATTTAATTAAAAAATTTTGTTTCTATATATATATATATCAGAACATCAGAGTTATAAGTACATAATTCAGGCCTTCCCTGTATATATTGAACATTTTATTTTGAAGTTACGTTTTGTTTTTCTATAATAAACTCTTATTTCTGATACTTAAAATAAGTTTAAAAAGGGGCACCAGTTTAGTTATTTCTCAAGGGTACCAAAAATATTGCTATGGCTCTGGTTATATCTTCTAAATTAATTAGTCTGGAAGAGATCAGACAGAGGTCCAGGTAGTATAATTGGCAATGCAATTCCACAGTAAGTAGGAGTTGCTTGCTGGAGTCCCACTCTGGATTGATCTTTTCTTCCAGAATGTTTGAAATTAATTAAATTCTAATTAGTAAATTTAATACAAGATGACAACTTAATTTCCTACATTTAGTTCAAACTATATTTTCATATGTATGCATTTATATTTTCATATATACAGTAATAATGTCATTATATTTAAAGGAGAATCACACCACAGGTCATACCTTTTACTCTATATATCTTTTTTCTCCAAAAAGAGATATAGAATAAAAAATATGACCTGTGGTATGATTGTCCTTTAAATATAACCACATTGTTACTGTACATATGAAGAAATAAACTTTAGGATGAAAATCTTTACCGTATAGCATTTGCATTACATTAGCAATTAGCTAAAATGTAAACTGATAATAAATCTGGCTTATTTTATTAATATTATGATTTGGACTCATTTCTTACACAATTGTATAATATTGAACTTTTACTATAAAGTAATAAGTCCCACCATAGAACTTATTCCATTTGTATTGCATTGCATTCTATACAATTTATTGACTTTCTTATCAACTATTAATTCTTTTATCATCAAGTTACTTCTCTGTTGCCAAAGAATTCCACAATGATCACACTTAGAACTGATTCTTCTCATTATCAAACCTAATAGTAGTAATTGGAAAAGATTTAAAGGAAACGGTTACCATATCATTAGCTAGACATAAAAACTTACCATTAGGCTAGCACATAGTTAGTCAGAGGACAAAATTTTGGTGTGATTTAATGAATCCCAAAAAATCTTTGTTCTTTTGAATAATTTTTAAACCTCCAAAAAAAGGAATTTGTATTAGAGCAGTGTTTCTCAATCTCTAATGAATCGTTGCCCCTTCAATAAAACCATTACGTAGTATCGCCCCCTCCACTTCAAAATTCGATGCCGAGGACTAAGGCTAACACCAAATTCGTGCTGCATTGAATAGACTAATGACTAGTATAATATTATTTGTTTAATTATTGTTTGATATAACGAATAAAATATCTAATTATTCTTAATATAATGTTTTACTGTATTGCCCAGAAAATTGTTTTTTGTTCCCCCAAAATATAAATTGTTACAAATCACCCCCTCAACATGAAAAAACGCCCACATGGGGCAATATCGCCCCCGTTGAGAAACACTGTATTAGAGTGTATATTTGAGAAGTTTGTTAAATATGAGTTTGATTAATATTTATAAGGATTTAACAGGAATCAATTTCATTTGTTTAATATGTACAAAGGGAGTATAGAAGTCAGTTCTGTTGCAGGACTACAAAATAAATATCTTACTGCATGGAAAAAAGTACAACAAATTGTTTATAATTCAATTCAAAGTATGGAATGAAAATCTAAAAAGTTTTTTTGCTGCTAGAAAAGCACTTTGAATTATATTGTGTATTGAGGAGCTTCCATAACGAGTGTATTTATAATCCATTTTTTTTAATTTAATTATAAATATATATAAATATAGATTGTAAGATATGTATATTTACAGCAAAACCAATTTTCAACTTTAGAAAGTTTATATTTTTTTTTGGTCTGGATTTTTGAAAATCTGTTCTTTATTGCCCAAATAAAACTTTATAATAGTACAATTTATATATGGTTTCATTTTTAATATAGAAAAATCTAATTACAATTTGTTAAATTTTACAAAGGGGAAAAAAATCAAAAATTGAGAATTTGATAATTTCATATCATGATATATAAGAAAAGCCATTTTATATTTCTGTAGAAAATCTAAATTATCAATAACAGATCTTTCAGGTTGATAAATAATTAATAAAGTTATATAACGAGAGCTTTTATCACTTTTTTTTAAAATACAAATATCATAATTCCACATTTAAAAAATGTGATTTAATTGTGGCATGTTTTTAATTTTATAGTTATACAATTTAGAAGATATAAAAATATAGTTTAAAGGAAATATTTAACTTCCAATAATTTTCAAAGTGCATTTAAAATAAGAGGTGCTAAACACGATAATAAAAAAAAAGAGTATGAATAGTTTTAAAACATTTTATCTAATTTATAATTAATTAAAATATTATTATGCTATATCTACAATTAAATCAATAATTGTTTCATATTATTCAGATTGAGGAACAAGTGTGATTGATTACAGGGTAAATAATTCACACTGTATTGTTTTTATAGGTATTAACCAATATATTAGCTTTAAATAATAATAAAAATAATAATAAATACTTAAAAATTAAATTATAAAAAATAAAATACTAAATAATGAATATTATTAATGATAATTAATACAAAATATTCATTATATAAGTATAAATTGAATTATTATTTCAAATGGAGTGTTTTATTAATTTCTGTGCAGTTATAGAATAATTTCATTTGTAAATTTAACGTTTAAATTTCTTTTTATCTTGAATATGGCATCTCTAAATGATGGAATAATTTCTTTTATATTGTTTATTTTGTTATAAAGATGCTAAAAGAATGTTTACAGCATATCATAGACAAAAAAATCTAGAGTTCCTGATTGAAAAAAATTGCATTAAATGTATGATTTATTTGGTAAATAAAATTACTGGACTACATTGTTTTTTTAAAACTGTCTACTTGTGAATTATTTTAAAATTTGTTTACTGGATAGAATCACATAATGATGATAATAAAAATATTAATAATTATTGAAATTAAACTATAGATTGGTCACAGAAAATCACAATAGCAAATTCATTTGATGGTGGATTGGATGTGGATCTGATGGGTAACCTTTTTAAAATCCACATTTAACACAATAATTTGTTCTGGGTATTGTATAAAGTATTAGATAATGTGATAATAGAGTATTTTACAAAGATTTCTCAACTTCACCTTACAATCGAGGATCTATAAACAACATTAAAAAACACTAAAATAAGCTAATTTAATTAATAGTTTCAGAGCTACATTGGTAAAGTGGCTTTAATACAGCTGGATAAGCAAGCCAATGACATAATAAACGTGCTGTCATTGGATTAGGGAGATTTTGTAACACGTGATTTACCTTTTTGTGACTCCGAACAGTCCGCAGACCACAGGTTGATAAGCATTGCTTTTAGTTACTTTTTTTCAAGATTATCTGTCTGTCTGACTGGCCTTCCTTAACGATGTTAGATAGATTAAATCGAGACCGGATATGGAAAGCTTGGTGATAAGAGACCCCAATTAACTGTACAAGAACGTCCTGTTTGGACCGGAACTCACGTTGTTTTAATTCAAAACTTTTCTCCTGAAGAGAGTTACATAGATGACTGGCACGACTCTAACAGGAAAAGTATGATGTACAGGGGCAAGACACTAGTAAATTGAGAACATTATTAAAAAACATTGCAGCCCTGCATTGTGATGATGTCATGCTCTTTAGTTTATGATACATATGACATTTATGAAACCAGAAAATGCTACTTATATTGCGGGCATAATTCATAGTAACAATAGCATCTGCCTAGATCAAGCTATTTTCTTTCGAAATTATTTTAAATACATCATTAATTGTTTTTTTTTATACTTGTTTCCTTACCCCAAAACGATCTGTCAGTCTTCATTGTCAATCACCTAAGGGAACTGCCACCTATTACCGGGGGCGGATCTACATAGGGACTAATGGGGCTTAAGCCCTGGGTCCCAAAGTGTCAAAGGCCCACAAAAATTGAATTATTATCATACATTTTTAATGCTTTTTCATTGACAATGAGCACGTATTGTATAGTAAAAAATAGTTAATATTAATAATATAATAATAATGATAATTTATAATAATATTTGTTTTATTCTTGATCTAACAAAAAATGGGGCCCCATTAAGACTTCAATAAGCCCTAGGCCCTGTAAATCCTGGATCCGCCCCTGCCTATTACAGTTCTCCCCTAAGGTCAGTAATGCTTTAGCCTATGGGCAAAAATTGCCAGGGGCTTGGGGGCCCCCAAACCAGTCTATCATGAGAAAATATTTTCCCTGAAAAATTTCCTGGAAGAAATCAGCACTGTACATGGGGCTCCTAATTTAAATTTGCCTGGATCCATGCTGCTTTCGGGTTCATTTAGAGCTCTATCACCAACGACAGGGATACCTGGTTTATGGGAAAGTTAGGACAAAGGAAAAGAAACTTGTACGATCGGTTTCCATTAAAGAAAACCGCGCGAAACAATATTGAAAATTTCATTATTCTAAAATCCGTGGTCAAATGAGCCCATCAGTGGCCGAGAGGATAAAACTGAACACTGGTAGTTGGTCGCGGGTTCGTGTCTGGCCACGTGGAATTTTCCGGATTTTCTTCACGTCAGTAACATCTAAATAGGGGACAGTTTCCCATCCAGAAGGCATCCTCTCTGGCAGTTTGCCCATGTGTTGCGTTGCCTTAATCAAATAAATGTTGGGCAAATACGAAACAACACGTGTGATTGCTTGAATAAAAGAAAATATCGAATGATGATGTTTGCACTTAAAAATCGTGACGTTTTCTACAGGAATGTGTCAAATTTTCGAACAGTGTTATACGAAAGATACCTGTATATAAAAGTCAAAATATGTATGTGTGTTAGGTAAACGATTCCATATAGTTCAATGTATCAACACCAAATTTGGCATGAATATTCTTCAAAACACTAGAAAAAATATCGTATGGGACTCCACTCCCAATCACTCTTATATTCCATCCCCCGTAGCTAAAGCTCAAGAAAATTTTTGTATTTTGCAGTTTAAACTATAAAAAATTATAGTTTATAAAACCAAAAATTAATTTATAATCTACATCACTTACAATTAATAAAGGCTTTTGCGGTTGGTACAAGAGCAATGAAATTGTAATTACAGTAGACCCCCTATAACACGGGTTCCTATAACATAGATTCTTATAACGTGGCGAAAAAATTACGACAGTATTCGTATAAAGACGTTAAAAGGGACTCGTAAAACGTCGTCGCCGACTCGTGTCGCGACAGGATTGGTCGAATCTGGACCAATAGTAGACGAGCAGCCAAACTACTTGCACGCTACAGAGAGTTTAGGCGAGTAAGTTGAGTTTACTATCGTCTGTACAGTATGTAAATTAGGTACCGTAAGTCTAATACAGTACTGTAATTTTATACATTTCTTGTGAAAGAAACATTTCTTATTCAACGGCCATTAAAATTATTTATATTAATGATGTCTCCAAAGTTCAACGAAGTTTTCGCAGAAAAATAACTTATCAGAAATCGCGGCCGCCGTTTGGTGCGCTGCTCCGCGACGAAAACAAGCTTAAGCAATGGCGACGTCGAACGGTGCACACTCGGTAAGTAATCATACAATTTTTTGTTTATAGCATAGTTTATACGGATTATTCCCAAAAAAATATACGTGTTTTGGAAATGTTGAGTCGAATTAGTCAAGAATCGATTAATTTTATGGAAGAAAACCTTTCAAACAGCCGTAGTCCGTAAACTTCACACGTGTCGGGCTGCGATTGGCTCATGTATTTAAAGATTCCTACAACGTGAAATTCTTATAAAGTGGAACGTATCTACCACGTTATAGGGGGGTCTACTGTATGATTCATCGACTCAAATACTACGAGTATACAAATACTAAGTGTATCGCATAATTCAAATACTACGAGTTATATGACAAGTAATATGAGCATTACTTATGAGCATTTTTAAGTAAGAGAATTTCTCGTTTCATAATGAGTATTTTCTCTGTTTGGATAAGTGCCGAAAGTAAAAAGTAAGTGTAGCCAATGAAAAATGTGTGAACTCTAAAGAATCGGTAATTTTGTTTACTATCAAATATCTCTTAATGCTTCAGGAAAATGGCCGTGAAAGATGTACCTGAATTGGTACATCTTACCAGAAAGAAAATAAAAGTAAATGAAGAATTATCAATGAAAATTTTATAGCAAGAAAATGAAAATGGTCCCTGAAATACTTTGATTTAAAGACTCATCATTGAAGAAAGATATTACAGGAATGTGCAGATGAACAAGTGGAACAAATAAAGAACTTATATGGATTCAACAAGTCAGTGTAATAAATACAGTTTTCAAAAGAAAGTACAAAGAGAAAGGATAGCGAAGAGGGGAGCAAAATAAAGCCGAAATTGTCAACTACTAGTAAGACGTATCAGATTCCAATCAGAGTATTTACGGCAATTTTTCCTGGACAAATGATATAATGTAACTATTACGTTTAAACTAAATATAATATGCAAAAAATGTTAATTGTAAAAAACTGTAATAACACCCCAGATTATTATATTATCATGATTTAAGTATTGATGATATTAATAACTCGAAAATTAAAAACTACCGAAAATATAAATAACAATATTCTGTACACGACTATTGTTCTCATTGTCTGTAATGAATTATGACCTAAACTGTTTCTAAGTAGCAAACTGCTAAGTAAGCAAACCAATGGTACAATATGTACGAAATGGACTGTTTCATTGTTTTGCTGATTTAGCTGCTTACAAACATCCACAATTATTAACATCTAACGAGCAATTATTTATTGTGACATGGTCACAATGCCGGATTGCAATTTCTAATCATATATGCTCTCTACCTTAAATCAGTATTGGCTTGCCCTGTATATCATACGTTTCCTTTAACAATAGAGTCGTGCCGGTCATCTATTAACTCCTTTCGGGGAAAAATATTTGAATTGAAATAACGTGACTTCTGGTTTGCATTGGTGTAAGTTCGCATTAGATAATAGGGATCTTCTGTTTCCAAGCTTTCCACATTTGCTATTGAATTTCATTGAGCTAGCATTCTTCTCGAGATTAAAAAAAGACAGACGGACGACAGTGGGACTATATAGATCTACAATTTTTTTAAAAATTGCAGCCCAAATAGCGTACAGTTTCTCATAAAAAGTCCTTTCGTGAGGTATCCTCTTTGGCAGATTTCCCTTGTGTTCTATTGCGGATCCAGTTTAACATGATTATGCCTGATCATGCAATCATGTGATGAGCCTGAAAACAAGAATTTTTCTTACAAATTTAATGTCATTTTGGCTAAAAGGGGGGATTTAAAAATGCTTGTGTCGATTATAAAACATTCCTCCGCTGAAGCAAAAAATATTTTCTATGTGACACGTAATTCTTCATTATTCGCCATTTTGTATTTTACTGTATTATTATGAAATAATATATTTTTTAAAAATATTCTTTAAACAAATCTGACGTTATAAATTTTATAAACTTAACAATTAATTAAAATTTATTATATTCAAAATAGTTAAATCTTTATAAGTAAAATGTTAAATCCATAAAATTCGATGGAAGAAACTACTCTCAGCCGATTGTGTTTGATTTCTTTCAAATATAATTTATATTCGATATTATATTATTATCAAAATCAAGGTTTACAAATTAAATCTTTGTTTGAATGCTTTCGTAAGTAGCCTAATAATTATTTATATTATAAATTAGAACGTAATATAACAATATAGCTCCCTGGCACTTTTTAATTTATAGCTACACCCCTGATGAAAACTTATATATATATAGGATTACAGGGAGTCTACTATATTTCACTTTTTTCAGATTAAATGCATCGGCCTGTATAGAGAATAAAATAAAACAGAAGTAAAATATTATTTAGTAAACTATTAAACTTAACAAATTTTATTTTAAAATCACTTGCAGCTCCAAATATTTGTGAAAATTTTATGAAAATAGCCTCAACTATTCTGAACCCTGAACTATTATTTTACCTGTTTAAAAAAGGAATCAAGGAAATTTATTTACCATATTATAATGAGGACATTCCATTAAAGAAGTTCATTTCTATTTCTGAAGTAAGAATTCACAATATTCGTATACAGTCGACCCCCTATAACACTGTTGATTATTCCGTTTTATACGAATTCCATGTTGTACGAGTCACTTAGATTTTACAAATACGTGTGCCGGGCTGTGAACGGCTCACATGTTTGTAAAATCTAAGTGACTCATACAACATGGAATTCATATAAAATGGAAAAATCAACAGTGTTATAGGGGGTCGACTGTAGTTATTGTTATTTTGAATGAATTCATTATTATTCTTATTATTATACTTTTTTACAGGGAATTACTTGCATGATTTTAAATTGCGTACCTTTATCAGAAAGAATGATTCAAAAACTTGTCAGCCATTTGCCTAATATTATAGTTTTGAAATTAAGTCAAACAAACGTTACAGACTCGACGTTAGAAATCATTGGAAAAACGTGTACATATTTAGAATGCTTAGATGTATCGTTTTGTTCGATTACAGACAATGGACTCTATGTTTTATGTCGTAGCACTGAAAATACAGAAGAAGTGCGATGTGAACATTTGAAAGTTTTAAGAATATTTAATGCTAGAATTACAGAAAGAGGGTTGGCATGTGTTTTAATGAACATTCCAATTGTGAAAATATATGCAGAATTGGATATTTACCTGAAATCAATATGTTGTTTCATAAAATATAATTTTAGTAAATGTCTACGAATTAAATGCTTAAACGTTTTACCAATAGAAGAGCGAGTGAATCTTTTAGAGATTTTATTATCTATCCCCGAAGTTGAATCATTGTGTATCTACAGAACATCACTCGAGGATGCGGATGTCATTAGCTTACCACGATTTGAAAATTTAAGACGATTATCTCTAAGCGTGAATAGGAATGACAAAATGCTAACATTCGAAGATGGTGTGATATATCTTCTAGTGATATCAGGAAAACAATTAGATGAATTGAGATTAAATAATTTCCAATACGTTAACGCATATTTGATTGGAAAGTATTGCAATAATCTTCGTTCTCTAGAATTATATTCAATTCGACATCTTTATTTTAGACAGGATTTATCGGGGGAAATCAAACCGATATTACTTTCTCTCAATTATTTAAAATTGAAGAATTTGCTTGGTAAACCTTGGGATGATTGTCTTGCATCTATTTTTAGAAATTCTCCAAATTTGATGGAACTGATCGTAATGTCTTCGTTATGTTTAACAGATGCAATAATGTTTCAAATTATTCCTGTACTTAAAAACGTAAATTATATAATTATATGTAATTGCGATAATATCACGAAAATGTCCATTTATTCAGTTTTAGATAAAATTACTAATCTTCGAAGTTTATGGATATCATCAAGACGAAATATCTTAACCAAGACAGAAGAAAAATTAATTCAAGATTACATAATGAGTAATTATATAACGTGTGATTTCTTCTATCAAGTAAATTATAATTATACTATGGATCAAGGTGCAAATTTAAGGGAAATGAGATTTTATTTCTAAAAAAGTCTTTGCGTTATTTTCATTTATTAAATTAATAAATGAATCAATCATTATCTGTTTTCAATTTATTTATTTATTTTTCTGCTACTTTCGCGATTTGCGCACCAAGAGAACCTTTTTTTTACCATATCTATTGTGGGTTTGGCCGAATCCGCAGTGTGGGGACGAAATGGTGAGTGGCGACGTTCGATATATCGGGATAGACCACCCTTAAAAAATTCTTGCACGGATTCGTTTCCAGGTCCTTAGAGCCCTTTGGCCATCTTTCAATTTACGTTAATTATTTAGATAATTTTTAAAAATTATTCTTCTTATATCAATTTATTCTTAGATTTTAGTACCCTGGAAAATTTTCCAGGGTACTAAATTATGGGGGTAAGAAGAGTCATAACATCTCGTTGATGACGTCTAGGAACCTCGAATTTGTTTGCCTTATATAGTAAAAAGAGTTAGAACACCTAGAAAAAGTATCAACAACCTGGCCGAATCGTAAAATTATTATGGCTTGTATCAGTCGAACCAGTGACACATCTCGATCTTAGACCACGTGAAATCAAAATAAAAAGGGCTCGCATCCGATCGTCCCCTTGCCAGTAGCTATCATCTCGAACTAAGAAGACACCTCTCGTTCTACCGACACTACGATAAAAGAGGTATTATGTTTAACCATTTTATGTAAACTCTCTCTCTCTCGGTCTTTAGTTTGTAAGTAGATAGATAATCACTCGGAAAGTTGGGTCCCTAACGACCCGTTTTTAATCGAACAACCGTTAAGTATTCGAATCCTGCTTGTATTCTCTTGTAATCCTTTGTTTATATTAAAATTAAGTTATCTAAATGGTTGCTTTATCTCGTGTATCGCCGACCCTCCCACTCGAACTAAGGAGCCCCTCCTATTTGAAAGTATTTTTAGCCGAATATATCGGAACATTCGCGAGTTAGGACGCGCCTTTAACTATATCAAACTGGTGTCATGACCTGAGTATGCAACCTCGACGACAATATACAGTATAGATTAAGCCATCCAGTGACAAAGTGAGCGGATCTCACCGATCCGACGTCGACGAAGGGATTGTCTTTTCGTTCTGTAGTGCCAAAAGAGTCTTATATGCACCAGTATATATATATACTAGTGTTTTTTGGGTTAGTTTACGTTTGTAGCACCTAAATAGGAACCAGTTTCCCATAAAAGACCTCCCGGGTGGCGTTTACACATTATGTTAATTTTAAAATGTTTGTTTTCTTATGGTAACGCAACACTTGGGCGATGCCTTCCGGGAGGTCTTTTTAAGGGAAACTGGCCCCTATATAGGTGTTACAGACGTGGAGAAAACCCGGAAAACTTCACGTGACCAGCCCGTCCGAGCGAGGCGCGAACCCAAGACCGAACTCCCAGTGTTCAGGGAACGAAGAAGACCACTTGGCCACTGGTGGACCGTCGTTTTAAAATAGCAAATGACCAGTGCCGTGCCGTGACATTTGATAGTAGGGAAGCTGTGTTTCTGTAAGAAGCCGACTTCCAGGGGCAATCAGTTACTTGCGCGTCAGTGACGGTCAAGGGTCCATTCGTATCGTTAGTTCGATATGCCAGTAAAAACCGGTGAAATAAAATGTGGTGAATGTACAATACGTACAGTACCTGGTACAAAATATTCTTCATTATATTAATATACTTTTAAAGAAGATTATAATTAAATATAGCTTTGTAAAGAAACGTACATAAAAATAACATAAAATCTTCTTTACTTTTTAAATCTTAAAACAATCCACTTATTCAAATAGCTTCCTACTTGTGACTAATGGATGGAATCAGAGACCATCCTGGTAGGTGCATGCACGCGGGCTGCCAAATCCCGAGGATGCCGATATACCTCGTAACGCTTCCAATTCTATCCGGGACCGATTATTTTCATATAAAATTAATATGCATTTATTTTTTAGAAAATACGAGGGAAGCGGCGCGTCCACCGCTTCCAATGACGGCACGCCACTGCAAATGACCTAAGGATAGGTTTAATGATGACGTCAAGTCGTAACCGGATGTAATGAGTGACAACAAAACTAATGGATGATTTTTTTTAAACTTTTCGCCCTGTGGGCACTAAGAGGGCCTTTTTAAACAAGCCCATTACGGGTTTGGCCAGGCCCACAATGGAGCGGTCGGGTGGTGAGGGACGGGGCCAGAAAAATTCCTGAGGATTTATCGACTCGTCCGGATCGAACCCGGTTCTCACAGAGCGGTGGGCTACCACCCTGACCGCTCGGCCATCAAGCCCATAGTGGTTTCTCCCGAACATGTCGGTCCTCATCTTTCACCACCCGCCGCTTCCATTGCGGGTTTCGTCATAGAACAAAATATTATTTGGAGATGGCGCGACAGCTGTCTGCCATGGATCTAGATCAAAGTCTAATATGGCCGTTCATTGAGGTTACCGTTCGAACGTTACTAAATAATTTATTCATTATTGCTGTTTTAAATATCTTTTTCTTTCATTGTACGTCTTGATTGAGAGCTTCTAGCATAGTAAATATAAATATATCTCGTATATTTAATACGAATCTATATTATTTTCCTTTTTAAAGGAAAAAAATAATTATTTTTTTAATGTCTCCATTAAAAAAATAATAATAAAAAAATAAAAACAAATCAACGATTATTTAACGGCACGCAATATACTATAAATTATTATAAACAGACATTTACAGTATATGATATGTGCAAATTATTTTAATTTAAAATGCATGTTAAACACAAAAAAATAAACTTTTCGATCGAAAGCGTTTTAATAAACTAATTAACGAAGATTAATTAAAAACGTATTAAAATTTAATTTAACACTAAATACATCTAATTTAAATTAATTGAGATCTTTAACCACCAGGTGGTGTACTTTAAAGTCCTTGAAGAACCACGGGAATTTCGTTTTCCGTATATTAATTTCCTTTATGACGTCATTCAACTGACAATTGTCATCGGTGTTGATTGAGAGCGACATCTTTAGTGATTATAGTTAGATAGGATAATTTATCAAGAATACAAATTTTGAATTGGTTTGGTTAATTTTCTACATTGTATGGGAGGAAGTTCATCGGACATGTCCTCTCCAATCGTTGTTCCTGCTACAAATAACCACACAGCTACAGTAAGTATTTATTTATATATTTTTTTTCTTTTCGTCTCTTAAACACTTATAAATAGGAAACTCGGCATGAGTTTGATTGACGTTAAGAGAAGCATATATTTTTTTTCCGTTGATTTATATGGTAAAAGTAGAATACAATTATTATTATTATTTTGTATTGTGATGTCACACAAACTCGTTGGTGACGCATCTTTTTTTTTTATGATGCTAATTTTCAAATATCGAGCTTCATGCATGATAAGTTTAACCGTGACTAAAGTCAAATCCAGTTTTTGTTTTGTTTAAACAAAGCGGATTTTAATTCTTTATATTATATAATGTTTTATATGAATAAAAAAATGCATCAATATCATTGTATTATATACACAACATATATAATTACATACACACTAGATATGTACTATTATAATTAATATACACAGCGTAATTGTATATGGATTAGATGAATTAAATTATTGATGTTCTAAAATGTGATTTTAAATTTGTTTTTTTTTCAATGTAAATCCTTGTTGGGTAATGTTTTCAATTGGTTTAATAATTGACTGTGAAATTAAATGTTATGCTAGATATATTCAGTGTAATGAATAACATTATTCGGTTTATATAAAAAGATTTTTAAGTGTTCTTAACGAGAATAATAGTATTTCTTTCCGGTAGCTACGTATATTTTCCTTTTAAGTCCTAAGTGTAATTTTGTTAAAAGTGTTTTTAAATTAAAAAGACAGTAAAATTCTTAAATAAAAACAAACTTTTTATCTTTTTACCGTATGATGTTTGAGGCCCTTCAAAAATGATGAGGCCCGGATACGTGCTTATTGTATAATCCGACGTTGTTTCTTTTGTGTTTTAATCTTTTGAAAATTGTCTCGTATATTATAGTTGTGTGCGGGCTCTGTTTTAGAATGCTGCTCGTGAATTGTGACATTCGTTGTATTCAAAGTGAAGAAAAAAATTTTTGAATTGAAATACGGTTAATCGGGCCTCCTGCTCCTAAGGTTTTCGTACCTGGTCTCATCTTTCGTCTAACTCCGTTCTCGAGATTAATGAAAGACGGATGGATCGACAGTGGCAATTTATAGGTCTACAATTTTTTCAAATTGCAGCCCAATAAAGTTCCAAATATTTTAAAGTTCAGATTTTGTAACAGTTGTGATTTGTTAATCTCAAATAATTACAGAATTATAGAATTACTCTAACATGTCATGAAATCTTTTATTTAAAATAATTATCATCTTAAAGAAAAAGAGATTAAATAGTGAAAGTAAAAATTTTATTTTTTCTCAATGTAATTGCAGAACATTTCCGAAATACTTAATTCAGGAGAAAAACAATGAAATGTTATCATGATTTTAAGAAAACAATATTGCTTTAATGGAGTAATAATTACATAAAATTAAAAGAAGAATTGTTAAATACAAATGCTTGAATGATTTTATTCCATTAAAAAGGAATATTATTTTTCTTACAGTAATTCCAAAACTTTTACTGTGCCTTCTGAAACTATCTTATAAGTGTATCTCATCTTTGTTAATGAAGTATGAATTATGTAATGCTGGAAAAAGAAATCCGAGAACATTAATCACTTTGTAGATTTTTCTTTTGCAAAATGATCATGTTGGGTCTTTAAAAAAAAAATAATTATAATATCAAATTTTAATGAAGAAAATTAGTTAATTTTTTTACAATATAAAAACAATTAAGAACAAACATAGAAACAATTAGGGAATAAAGGATGTCATCATATAACAATAATATAATTTCATTTCTTTACTTCCTTAATTATTTCTCTTAACAAACATAATAGCAAGGAAGTAAAATTTATTTTTAATAATTGCAATATGTTACATTTAGTTTTAAAAAATACTTTATTTTTAATAAAAACCATTAATTTTAATTTACCAGACTTATTTGTTGATTTTTCAAGTAATCAAAAGCCTTTTAATTCTTATTTTTTTTTTATATATATATTACAAAATTGAGAATTGTTTTTAAAAACTGTTTTTAATGAATTTTTTTTTTCAATTTAATTTAAATAATAATAATAAATAAACATTTTAAATAGGACAAAATAAAATCTTAATTTCGTTAAGTAAAAATATTATTAGAGACAAAATAATTCGTATTAATATAATCAAAGCTTTCTAAGAATATAACCAAGGATAAAATATATTTAATGGCATTAAGATCATATGAATTAATAATCTTGTAATAATTCAATAAGAGAGTGATATTTATAGTACTTCAGAAAGAAAAATGTAGTGATTTATTGGCATAAAATTAATTTTTCAGTGTCTTCCTTGAAAAGTTTCTCATTTGAAAAGGAATTATAATACTTACATTGATTTAATGCAATATTAAAAATAAATATTTAAATTTTCTGATCATTATTATTTTCATCAATGACTTCATACTATATGGTATATTTATATGTAAAGTCAGAAAAAAATGAATTGTTTTATGTCCAGTTTATTATTGATCCATCTTTAAAAAAGCATGAGGTATTGATCAATTTTCTTAATATAGAGTATGAGATTTTTTAAAGGTTATAATTTTTTTTAAACTATATAAGATTGGATATTCTTAATCTAAGAAATTTATTATCAATAGTTTTCTATATTTTTATTTCTGAAAGTCTAAATTATTATAAAATTACGTGTATAGATGCATAAAGTGTTTCTAAGGAAGGTGATTTGAAAATTCTATTTACAAATTTCTTTTATATAACATTGATTAATATAATATTTCTTCTAAGTAATAATGTATTGATAGATATTTAATATATTTTTAATTGGAGAAATTAAAGATGCAATAAAAGGATGAATAATAAATGAAATTTATCAATATTTATCCAAATTGCACTTCTGAAAACTGCACTTGTTATAAATCATAACACTACTATTCATACCTGTTTAAAATGCAGTAAAATTTCTATTTTTTCAATATTAAATTAATTTTTAATATACAATTTGCAATAATAATAATAATCTATTTAAAGTTACATAAAAATTAAGGTTATTATTAATCACTATCAATTACTTAATATGAATAATGGCCTTAATATACTTTGAAACTTTCTATAAAATTTTAGTTTAAGAAATACAATGCTTATGCACACAGTAGAATTTACCTATTGTAATTATGGATATTGTCATTAATTTATTATTATTATTATTGGAATTAGCATGTTCCTAAAACATTGAAGTTACTGTACTTTATATTTACAAAACTTTACTTAATGTATTTGGAGTTTTGCTTATAGTTATCACCATCTTTTGGATAAATAGGCATTTAAGTTATTATTTTGCACTATCAATCTCAATATATGGCTGATAACCCACTATTGTTACCGGTTATCATTATGAATCTTGACCAGTGCATTAAAAGTAATAATTTTAATTTCTATTTGTGCCAGGTGTAGTAGTTTGTTGTTGTATATTTCTTACTACAATTACAGTATATGCCAGCTATTTTAAAGATGGGGGAAAAAACTCAGGTTAACAACCAGAGCTGTGGAGTCAATAGGCAAAGCCCCCAGATTCCAACTTATAGCATTTCAGAAATCCAACTGACTCACAATTTCAGAAGGTTTGACTATGACTCCTATCTTAAAATGAATTTAAAACATGCAATTTTGCATTAATATAATCAAAGTATTTCATCTCTTCTTCCAAAGGAATAAGTAGGCATTCCTGTCAAAGCTGTAAGTACTTGTGAGTTTTGTTTTTCGTTATCGCTATCATCATCATCAAATACACATCAACATGCAAAATATTTCATATCTGTGGTTGTAGTAAAGTATTCAAAAATACTAGATTTAATCCAGGCTTGGCTATTTTGAATGAGTCTTTTGACAATAAAAATTTTAAGTTAGCTAACACAGAATGTGTTTAAATACAAATCTCTGAAAAGAAAACAGATACTAGTGATTATACAAGGTCTGTTCAAAAAGTATCGGACCTTTGGTAGGCAAAAATAAATTTATTGACTTTGAGGTACAAAACCCTAATCCCCTTCAAAGTAGTCTCCTTGGTAATGTATACACTTCTCCCAGCGTTCCTGCCATTGCTGGAAACACTGCTGGAACGCATCTTTTGGACTGGTTATCAGCCGGTCCGTCGCATTTCGCATGATGTCTTCTCTCGACTAAATTTGGGTTCCTTTTAGCGGCATTTTCAGCTTGAGAAATAGCCAAAGGTCACACGGAGCCATGTGGAGAGAGTACGGAGCGTGACGAACCACAGGAGTATTGTGTTTGGCGACGAAAGCCCGAATCAGATGCGCAGAATGGGCGGATGCGTTATCACGATGGAGCTGCCAAGTTTTGATCGACCACAGATCCCATCGTTTGCATCGCACTGTATCGGAAAGACGACGAAGGACCTCCTGGTAGTACTCCTTTGCGATGGTTTGGCCTTGTGGTGCGTACTCACGACACACCACCCCACGAGAGTCGAAAAAACTGTCAACATGACCTTTGATATTGCTGCGGACCTGCCGCGCTTTTTTTGGCCTCGAGGATCGTCCCCGAAAGCCTGCTGAATCTTGCGAATGGTTTACACTCGGGTATCGCCAAGGTTTTTGGCAAAATTTGATGTAATATCGCTGCTCACGTTGTTCAGTCATTTTCCAGCTTAGTGAAATCCGACGAGAGCGCACTACATGACCTCACTCATACGCCGATTGCCAACGACTGACGCTTCCTGCAGGCGGGAAAAAATTCAGGGCTGTGCATGACTGTCCCCTCCACAACTCCACCGAAGGAGGCCTCTCTCGCATCATTGGTTTACGCGGAAAAAAATAAGGTCCGATACTTTTTGAACAGACCTTGTACAAAGAAAGAACATGAAGAAATGGAATTATCTTATAATATAGAAAGCTCCTATAGTGCAAGGGTGTCAATGTTCCTATTAGGAACTTAATTTAAATTACATAATAAGAAAAAAAAACAGGAGTCGGAGTTTGTCCATTTTTATCATCTCCGGTTCTTAGCACTGAATTTACTTCCAACTCTGACTCCACAGCTATGTTAACTACACAAAATGAATTATAATTAAGAATTATCAATTAATAAGTTGTGCGTTTCAAAATTGCTTTAATGTATTGGTCATTTAAACCAGAATTTCCACTAATTGTAATCTTAGCTACTTATTCTGCTTATAAACATATTGTGTGTGTGTGTTTTGTTATGTTAATAATGTGATCTAAATTAACCTCAGCAAAATTCAAAATAAATCTAAGGACACCTTTTTGGCTGCTGGGATTAGCTTTTATTTAGCAAACACTTTCAACCTAGTCTAATAGGTTATCCTCAGGCTACAATCTTTCTTGGAACATATTGTACCCTTCCAAAATAGAATACAAATAAAAGAATAACAACATTGTTATTCTTTTATTTATTTATTCTATTGTAGACTGAGGATAACCTATTAGACTAGTTGAAAGTGTTTGCTAAATAAAAGCTAATACCAGCAGCCAAAAAGGTGCCCACAGATTTTTGTTAATAATATAATTGGTTTTATGTTAAATTTAACAATTTCTAAATTTCTTTTTTTCTTTAAATATTTAGATAATATTTCTTCATGGACTAGGTGATACTGGGTAAGTTTGTCAAATTATTGATGAAATTGTTTTAACATTTAAAAAAATAAATATAAATTTATCCTATTTAAAATTAATGATTTTTATTTTTTTAAAGAGAATTAATTCATTTTTCTAATATTTATAAAATTTGGTTGTATTCAAATAGTTATGCTAGCAGTATTATTTATATATCTTTTTTTTATCTTGCATTATTACTTAAAATTATAATAAGTAGGGTTATTATAAAAATAATATATCAAAATAATTAAATGAAGATATACTACTAAAATTGTTATTTTAGAAAATATGTTAGAAAAGTATGTTTAAGAAATTTTATCAGGTAAAAGTGAAATTTAGAGATTTTGAAAAAAAAACTTTATTGACAACTGACTCAATAATGATTACAGTTCAATCTTGTTGGTAATCATCATCAATATTAATCACATCTTGCTACCTTTGTGCAAACTTTTAATCCCATGAGTTAGAATTACTGGGTTTTCTTTGAAGAAAGTCTTGAGCATTGTTTTTATGTTGGTATTGTCATTGAACTGTATACTGGCACCATGATTCTGAATGGCATGAAACAGATGGTAGTCAGTTAGTGCCAAGTCTGGACTGTAAGGTGGATGAGGCAGAACCACCAGTCCAGACTGGCCAGCTTCTCTAAGATCATCTCTGATATATGTACTGGTGCATTGTCATGGCGGTATTGGACTATGGGAACACTTGAGTTGTTGTGCTAATTCTCTGATGGTCACTCATAGATTAGTGTTTATCAGTTGCAGGAAAACATTGTCCCCAATAGTGGAATCACTGCCTGGATGGTATTCATCTTGAAGCAAGTAATCTCTATCTTAGAATTTCTTCAACCAGTTGTAGTGGGTCTGCCTGTTGATTTATGTCCTTGCCAAATGCATTGCAAATGAGATTATGAGCCTATATTACATTGTGGTCACTTGGAAATGTTGAGCAATTAGTACAGAACATTAATTTTGAAAAAAAAAAGTCAAATTAATGGTGGATTATTAATCAGATTATAACAAGGCTAATTTAATGATTAGATGTAAAGCAATTTGGCTATATATAATTCTTACAAAACTTTCTGTGTATACTAGAAAGTATTTCCCAAAATTCAAGTTTTTTTTACTGTAGACACCTTTTATCTATAATTAATGGATTTTACTTATTTGCTTCCATCATTTCCAGATAGATCATTCTTCAAGAGCTATTTCAAAATGTATTGTATTACAAAATTATTGACTTTAAATGACATTTCTTCATGATATTGAGAGAATTGTATGCAATGCAGTTTATTTTTTAGAATGAAAAGCAGAATAGTAGAATTTCTTTTAAACAACATTTAAAAAGAATAAAATAGGAAGTGCCAAGGATTTTTTTTTTTTGGTGATGTTCTGATATATATAATTCTTGTTGTAATATCTCATCAAACTATAATGAAGAAATTTATATTGCAGAATTCTTCTCTTATTACTATTTTCTTTAATATATATTGCAATTTCTGATTACATATATACTGTATTACATAAAATTCACCTTATTATATATAAATTTTTTCTATTTTCAATATTAATGTTGCATATTTTACTGTGTAATTTTTCATTGGAAATATCTTATTATTTTCCTTTAATATTATTTTTTTATAAAGGTATAGAATGGTATTTAAACACAATTCCCGTTAAGTATAAAAACACGCAAGATAGAATGAATATATTTCTAAAATATTTACTATTATTTTATCTTCCTGATTTATACATTGTGATATCAGGTAAATTGATGGAAAAAATTATTAACATAAACTAGAAATTGATCTTGTGGCAAAGCTTGCTTTAATAAAATATATTTGTATAACTTCATCAAGAATTATAACTTAAAATTTGTTACTTTCAAATATAAGCATAAATATATAAAGACAGGTTATTAATTAAATTCACAATATACAAAAATATAAGGGAAAACTTCTAAACTCTTTTGATTTCATATATAATAAATTTATTTTGTTTTAAGGTATTGTGCATATTATACTTATGAATAAATTAAAAATAAATATTATATTTTATATATTAATATAAGTGTAATAATTATTTATGTTCAAAAAGGAAACAATATAAGTCAATTGATAATGAATTTCCTATTATGTTATGTTACATTTAAATTACAAATAGTTATTTCCTGCAAATAAGGAAATAAGTTTTTTTATGGGTCAATGCCAAACAATATTCAGGTTTTTGTGGTTTAACAATAATTATAATAAATAGATTATTGATTCTGGCAATATCAATCATTTCTCATAATGTCTGATAGACTAATTACTTTTTCTTTTAATATAAAATATTAAATTTTCTTAAATTAAACTTATTCTGAATTAAAATTTGATTTAAAATTTTTTTAAAAACTGTAAAAATAGTATTTCCAGAAGAAATTTTATATTTACAAGAAGAGATTTCCAGTAGAAATCCTATAACCTGCTTACTGAACATTGTATCATATAACAAAAATATATCATAAAATGAAATGTCTCTCTCTCAAATGCAGGTATACCTCGACTTACGTCGTTTCGAGTTACGTTGTTTGTCAAAAAAATATATGGAAAAATAAAAATCAAGTTTAAATCATTTTACTCAACTTTACGTTTGTCTGCCACAAATATTGAAGTCATAATATCACTATTAAAACGTTTAAAGCACATAAAATCATATTAAAATATATACATTTACAAAGTATGTACTGTATTTACAGTACATGCATTCGTAAATTTAGATTACTTTTTTCTGTACTATATTAAAAACTAAAATTTATTTGTTTGAAAGCTTAAAATAGATCCTTATTAACCATATATTATTAAAAATGCATTAATAAATAAAATACAGAACCGGAATTGGCAATTTATGGTTTAGCCTAGTGACAAGTAGATTTGGAGACAAGTAAATTCGACTTACG